>NC_051116.1:3792405-3811848 GCF_014839805.1 Manduca sexta | reverse complement strand
ATTGAGTTTACACGTGACGTCTCGTCTTGTGTTCTGACTACCAGAAAATAGTCGAAATAAAATGGTGGCAAAAATAATTTTATTAATAATAATTCATTTTGCCGCGATAGCCTAGTTGGTTGAGGAACGGACTGCTGGGATGAATGTTCGTTGGTTCAAAACCCAAGGGAACACACCTGATTTCTAAAAGTCATGTGTGTATTTTTTGTGAATTATCGCTTGCTTTAACGGTAAAGGAAAACATCGTGAGGAAACTTGCATACCTGAGAAGTTCTCTATAGGAATTTTGAGGGTGTGTGAAGTCTAGTAATTTGCACTAGGCCAGCGTGGTGGACTAAGGCCTAATTCCACTCAGTAGTAAAAGACATCCATTCCCAGCAATGGGACAGTATTTTAATATATTATTATAATAATAATTTTTCCATCACTTGTGAGAGTGTTGTGATCTTTTCCCCAATTATAATTTAAGATGAATTGTGCCTTATAGGATCAATCTGAGGGTCTAATTTCATTCAAAACTTGACAGGGATTAATTAAGTTCTATGCTAAAATTGTTGTATTTATTTTAACAAATATCTCCAAAATTTTTCGAATTTAAAAATCAAATAAATATCATAGTTATGCTCAAGTGAAATTAACTTTAAACTTTGATCTTAGTCCGCGAACCACAAAACATAATGAATTAAAAATTAATTAAATCATGTCTAATGAAGAGTTACAAGTTTATATTGAAAATTAATTACAAAAGTTATTAAAACGTTCTCAATTAAAACGGATTGATTTAATTTATTCACTGCTTTTGAGTGCCTTTGTTATTAGTGGGAGACTTATGTGTTGAGAGGCACTAGCTTGTAGTTTTTTCATACTGGCATAGCAATATGAACTTAAGTGGAGTCTAATAGGATGTCGATTGACGAGAGATGATTACCACTCCGCAGTCAACACAATTATGCCGGCCTGTTGGAACCGGATATGCCGAGCTGATCCCGGAACGCGATATACTTACGGGCCACTATGGCGGTTTTAACACCTTGTGAACGGTGGTCGATTCCGGGCGGATATAGCTGTAGAATATATCTCAGCTCAAGCAATTAATTGCTACAAGTAAAATTCTAGAAAACTTTATATTAACAATGATATGTTACTGGCCATTATGACATTAAGATCCCATTTCACAACTATTGAGAAAATTTTCACATTTTTTTTATTGCTTTGAATGACGAGATAAATAATAATAAATCAAATTGCAGGATAGTCTTACTATTTTTTATAGAGAGTGGCGACATCTTTCATTAGGCGGTCGACTTGCTCGTATAAAAACAACTTTCAAAATGTTCGATCTATGCTTTCATCTGACATTTAAAAAATTACGATTTCGAAAAAACAAAAGGAATAAAAGAAAAGCGTAAGGATTGAGTAATTCTTTCTAATTGTACCACGAGGTTACATTACCCGGTTATATTAGGATGCCGAATTTACGGCAACCTTCTACGCTTTGTTATTTATGACCCGGAGCGCGAGTAAAATGGCGCTTATAGACTCGTGTTGCGTTTTATTATATTTACGAATTAATTTGATGATTAAAAAGCCAAGGATACTAGATTTTCTCGTTTCAAACCTTCAAAAAACCTAAATTTGAAATGTCACCGGTATTTTGGGCAGGTCTGATCTCTTATAATAGGCTAACCTAATGATGATCATTTTACAGTCTAATATTGTGTCGTTGAAACTAGATACCAAGGAGCTATTAGAAGGGCGTGATAATAATAACAATAAAGAAGAATTGTCGCTGCTTCAAACTTAACAATGTGCAAAGGAGTCAATTGGAATTTTGAATCTTTTGTCATCCTGTCGCTTCATGATGACAAAAATAATCGTTGGTAGAAGGTATTAATGAATATAATATAATGCTTAAAAACTGGAAAAATATAGCATCAATGGTATAATTCCGTATCGACTTTCAGTTGACTAAATAACAAATGTTAATGTGTTTTGTATGATAATTAACATTAATGTATTCGACAATTTTCTGTTTATAGAGATGTTCTCATGCTTTATATATTACAATATACTTCTATAAATATAACATAATGTTTTGTGTTTAATACGACCACTGAAGCATAATATTGGTTCGTTCAAAAATACGCCAGTAATTCGCGATAATACGTTCAATAACAGTTGCAGAAAACAGCGTATTCAATTATGAAATCTAGTTTGTTTTTATTTGGACATTTTGGATATAATAATTATCAATGAATACACACGTGATTTCGAAAAATCAACTATATATTTTGTACAGACATCAGCAGATTTTGCATTATATTGTTTACCTTAAATATATTACATGACTATTCGGTAACGTATTTGTATTATGTGCGCGGTATGACCAATGCTCTGGGTTCCCAGGTTTGAATCCAATATCGGGAAAGGTGATTTTGGATTTTTCAGCTCAGTACCAGTCTAGGCTGGATTTGTGCCCGATTTGGTGATAAACAGGTCTCTATCACATCATGGATCAGAACACAATTGGTAAAAAGGGGTATTTTGGTACCTCTGCCTACTATGCAGGCTAGATGTTTGTGCATATATAGTAGGCAGATATATATATAAGATTTTGGAGATATCTAAGGAACCTCTCCATGCTCTACCAAGTTGTATTTATTTTATTATTATTTACTCGACAAACTCTTATCTTAAATACAATACCTAGTCTTGCCATAAATATTGTAATAAAGAAAAAAGAAAATTGTTAACTGCAAATAACATTTATTACTTTTACAGTGTGTCAGTTTAATACATAAATATAAAACAATTAAAAATATAAAAAGCTTATTCGAAGTGGTCTCCATTGGCTGCAATACAGTCCTTTAAACGATGAGGCCAGTTATCAATAGAAGCACGCACTCTTTCCATGGGAAAATTCTTCACTGCCAATCGTATAGATTGTTTTAGGGACTCCAAATTATCATGGCGTTTAGAGCAAGCTGTACTCTCTAAAACTGACCACAAATCATAATCCAGCGGATTAAGATCGGGACTAGACGACGGCCAGTCTTCAGCTCTGATGAAGTCCGAAACGTTCGATTCCAACCAAGACTGCGTGGACCGAGCTTTATGACCCGGCGCCGAGTCTTGCTGGAAGGACCATACTTGGTTATTGAACATGGTGATGTTAAGGGGCTTAACTACCTTCTCAAGAATGGTATCTTGATACACTTGTGCCGATGTTTTGATACCTTTTTCACAAAAATATGGCTCAGTCACTCCTTCATAGCTAACACCCCACCAAACCATCACTGAAGTCGGATAATGTCCACGTTGCACTCTGTCGACTAATTGGGAAGCTTCCTTAGAGCTTTGAGCATAAATACGGTCATTTTGTTTGTTAAAATGTTGCTCAATTGTAAAAATTTTCTCATCCGTAAACAAAATTTTTCTGTGACCTCCCTTTGCGTACCGCTTCAGTAGTTGTTTCGATTTTACCACCCTATTCTTCTTTAAATTATCAGTTAAGAAATGGCCAGTGCGTCTCTTATAGGCTGCAAGTCCTAAGTCATCTTTTAAAATACGCGACATGGTTCTAGGTGCTATCTTCATTTCCCGAGATAAAATCTTTTGCTTTCGGACAGGATTTCTTCGAATTCTTTCCCTTACTGCTTTGACCACCTTTTTCGTACGAACACTACGTGGACGGCCAGATCTTTTCTGTCACAAACAGAGGAGGTCTCATTGTACCTATTAATAGCCCGGTACACAAACATTTTACTAATACCAAGTGTATGGCGAGTTTTAAAAATTGCATTTGGCTCCATACCTACTTTGTGTAATGCTATCACAGCGATTCGGTTCTCTTTATCACCCCACACCATTTTAATATCGCAAAATATTTTACAATGTATTGGCGCCAAAATGAGAAAACACAATGAACAATCGTATAAAAATGACAGATTCGAAATTCAAATGTAATATTTTTTTATAATTAAGTGTAACAGTATTTATGGCCAGACTAAGTATATCTCACCCGCAATCGATTTATTTTACAATGCATAAAGTTAATCCCTATGACTTGATATTCCCCTCTCTTTCACACCACGGATGGGTTCATATCTATATCCCATTCTTCCATTTTACGTTTGCAGTAAAAACGCGTGTCTGAAGGAACAATCGTCATTCGGCGACATTTTATCGTGCCCGGGAGGTTGTTACGAAGCACTCGTAAATAAGAGAAATGTAAAAGTAAGTGTGTTACATGTAAGTATATAGCTCTTGAGAATAGGTTTTATTAAGGTTTTAAATTAAATCTTATTTTATAAGTGACAAAGCTGTATTTGCCTTAACTGGGGCTGATAGATCGAAAATGTGGACAGTTTTGGTAATCACTTTACAAGGAGTTTCATAGAAATAGTATAATTATTAGTTCTGTAGTGGCCACTAATGATTGACAATTAGACTGGTCACCCCTTCATGAAATGCGACAATGTTGTTTAGAAATTTTAATTGATGAGGCTCACCAGGTGTCGCTAGGCGTAGAGATGCTGATGATAGGATATATTTTATATCCGCCCGGACAGCAACCACTGTACACAAGGTATTTCATAGTGGCCCACGTAAATGTCGTGTTCCGGGTTAGCCTGTGTATATCCGGTTCCAACAGGCCGACATAATTGTGTCGACTCTCGAGGGGTAATCATCTTTCACCAATCAACATTCTATTAGACTCCACTTCACTTAC
This sequence comes from Manduca sexta, assembly GCF_014839805.1. Classification (NCBI taxonomy): domain Eukaryota; kingdom Metazoa; phylum Arthropoda; class Insecta; order Lepidoptera; family Sphingidae; genus Manduca; species Manduca sexta. Next base: position 3,807,116 of record NC_051116.1, on the reverse strand, counting down.
CAGTAGGTGTAGAGGAGTCACTTTGTCGTGTCAGTGAAAAAACCCCATTACTAAGGTTCTAACATACCTGGCGAAAGTAGAAGTGATGCACTTATACACACTATAGGCATACTATACTCTATAGGCAGAAGCCTATACTTGACAAGGGAAAAAGGCGTGACGCAAACACATTTAAAATACATGTCAATCAATCCACTATAGAAAAATATCCGTCAATCATCCGAAAATAACATTTGACTATCGCAAAAAGGCGATGGCCGCCGAAATCTGTCAATTTCAATTAACCAGTTTTATTAAGGGTGAAATTTGGGCCGCCCCAACCCTCGCTAATGACCGAAGGGTAGTTACGTTCAATTTCACTGCGACTTTTACATTACGAGAGGATTTAACAATCAAATATCAAGTTGTTGAAATTGTTTATGTTGAGTCGTAAAAAATTTGCAATGTGCTTGTGTTGGGCTGACTCCTGTTTATGGAATAAAGGATAGAGAAGGTGGTACAAGTTTTGTTGGTGTGGGAGTACGAGATATTTTGACCCTAGTGGATAGCAACCACGTATAAACCATAGAAGTAGAAGTGTACAATTTTGAGCTCTCATTTTAAGATTATAGTCTTGCGTTTTGTTAACAATATTATGTTGTAAAGAGAGAAGAAAAATAGTTTAAGAGGTTCTTTTTTATTGCTTTGAATGACGAGAAGAGTCCGCCGTTCGCGTGATGGAAGCGATACGACCGCCCATAAACAGCATCCAACACCTTGAATTACAAAGTATTGTTTGGTATTCCACTGCGCTCGCCATCCTGAGACATGAGATGTTGAGTCTTATGTCCAGTAGTTACATTGGCTACAATGTCCTTAAACAGGAACACACCAGTGACTACACACTGCTGCTTGGCGGCAGAAATAGACATTGCGGTGTTACCTACCCAGGCGGACTCTCACATATGAAATACATACCACCAGTAAGGTATACGCAAAAGTATATTCTTCAACAATTACCCTCGTTTACCACAGTCGGATAAAAATACAAACAAATCCACGCACCCACCATAGTCCATACGAACAATATTACTCGATTTAAAAATCATTCCTTTTACTCGTTCATGAAACAACAATGACGGATCGCGGGACAATTTAATTCAATCGCACATTCATTCAGTGGACCATTCACTAATTCGTTCTGACAGGTCCGGGGCGCGGGGTGTCCTACATTCATAATGAGAGTATCAGGGGTATATATTATTATTGTGGCATAAAAAAGTTTTTTATCTGTGGACATCAAAGTATATTGAACCTTGTGACGAGGGCTGTAAGTTCAAATAATATAACGTTGAATTATTAAACACTCCATAGCTCTATAATTGTCGCTTGTTTTCGGACTGTAGCTCGCCAGAAGGACGATTGTTAATCGGGTTGCGTTTTCGTACGAAATTAAGTCGCCCGAATTCGTACGAAATTCAATCGTCCGGATTCGTACGCTTATTTATGTCCATGTGGTCGAAATACTATGAAAGCTCGGCGTTTACACAGTGCGCTTATAGTCGCATCGTGTCATGTAGATTTATATTATTTTTATTTATTCAGTATTTACACCGTCGGTTTATCACTTCATCCTTACTTTAGATACTGGATTCGTTAATGAAAAAATGCTACGGACATTAAAAAATATAATCTCCTTACGTTTTTCATTCGCTATTATTAACCGGCAGAACAGTGAAATACAAATGGACATAAAACCCACCCAGTACACAATTCGTGCGACGAGAAACTAAAGAAAAATGAGATTTGGTCGCATTATATTCAAGCTGTAAAAGTGGACCAACAAAGTATGACCGCAAGTTCTCGTAGATAGAAGTTTACTCCTTCAAATATAGGCCAGTGTGGGACGCGCCAAGTTATGAGTATGCAAAAAACACTTAAAGTAATAAACTTCAGATGTGAGATTGTCTTGTGCGCGTGTAGTTAATTATTCTTGAAGAATAAGCTATTAAAATCACTGTTTTTAAATTCTTTATCTCTGTTTTCGTGAGATTCACATCATTTACTAATGTCGATTATAATTAATAAAATAAGAATAAAAAGCCATATTTCCTGATATAACTTACATGAATCGGGCCTAAATTAAATATAAATAAATAAATAAATAAAAATAAAATAAAAAGCCTTTTTATTTCCTGTAAATTTTTACATAATTATCTTATAGTCTATACATGGTTGTTATCTGTGAGTTTTAATATTTCCTGTTTAATTTAAAAAAATGAAAAGTAAAATATTTATCTATGTCTAACTTATCCTATATAATCTACCGGAACCCCACAATGGGTAAAGGCCTCCTCCAGTGATGCCCATTTTTCTCTGTCTTGAGCTACTTTTCTCCAGTTTGGACCGGCTATGGCTTTGACTTCATCTTCCCATCTTGAAATTAAATATACTTAATACTAAATTAAACCCTAAAATAATATATCAGGAACCGCGCTCAGGTAAAGAGTTCCTCCAAGGGATACCACCTTTGTCTATACTACGCTATTTAGTGCCACTGTGAGCGTGGGATTTTTAAATGATCGACCTATCGTGTGTAAAGTCTTCTTCTGTGGTGCTTGCCTGGTGGGCCCTTCCATGCTGTTACTCGTTTTGTCCACCTATGTTGTTGTTGATTATTCGAATTCAAATAACATGACTAGATTAACCAGGATTAGAATAAGGGCCAGAACAGGCGCCGCCTCGTCTCTCTAACATGGATACAAGCTTAAAGGAGGGAAGTGGACAATTAATAATTCTAACTTCTCTCAAATTTGTTTAATTAATTTCGTCGTAGGTTAAAAACAGATTAGTGGTGACAAAAACTCATCTGAACTATTTCGTGTGGATCCTGATTTCAGGAATTACAATGGCGGATGTTTGGGCGGGATAATCTCTATAGTTGCGCACTTAACCACTAGATGAAAGTGAAGTCTTATAACGATCAGTTATTACACTATCTATAATAGCCTTCAGATTTTGCAATGCGTTAATAAATTTGATAGCAAACTCGTGCGATACATATGTGGAAAATCCATTAGTAAATCAAGTCATAACGAGAACCCCATTTCATTTCCCCGGTACTATTCTTTGCATTTGTATTTGTACAATTTGCGCATAAACCGCTTTTACATAACTGTAAACGATTTTTGAATCCGAACGCAATCACTGCATTGTGTAAATAATTTGTGTTGTCAACAAATTATTGGCTCAAATAATGCGTGACAACACTCACGCAATGCATCAGCGTTTATAAGTCATTAGCGATCGAATGCAATAAAATTGACCGCGGACGCGCCAATCGCACGAATTTATGCGTACGTTGAAATAATTAGCGGGGCCCACTAACCCCCGCCGGCGCGAAAGCACACAATTTTGCGCAATCAGCGAGGATCAGCGGCGCGGTCGGGCGATATCCGATTTTAATTGAATTTATAGCTTTTTATTTACATATCAAAGGTAATTCGGATGCTCAGTGGGTGTAATCGGTAATAATTCACTCTTATGTGACCGAATGATTCGTATTTTTTCGTACGGACACGATGAATGGACTTCACTGCACCTGATGGTAAGTTAAGGGTACAGATAAAGTTTCATACAGATGACGGATGGTTATCCCAGTCGCAATAATTATGCCGGCATATTTAAATCCGAATATACACGGGCTAAGCCTAGAACGCGACTCATGTGGGATTCTTTAGCGGATTTTACACATTGTGTACAGTGGTCGCTATCCAAGCAAATATCCTTCATCAACAAAACATGTGCAGTCAAATGTACTAAACGATAGTTCTGTACCGTCAGCAAAGAGTATTCCGCGATCATCACCATAACCAACATAACCAAACAGTTATCGGCCGGTTGAGTCAATCAGGCCGAGGCATGATTAAAAAAAGGTCCCGTCGGAGGCCCGTGAATTTTTATTGGAAAAGAAAATTGAATCACTCCAACATCTTGAAATATAATACTAATCAACTTGATCCAATTATGTGTTGAAACGTCAGCGCTGGCAAAAACGTGGGTACTTCGAATTTTCATCCCCTAACGAACTGGATTACGAAGGCCCAGGGTTCCGTGAGTTTACGTCACGTATGAATTTACATAGTCGTTGTTTCTTACATTGTCCTTATTAATATTAATGGCGCATCTTTTCTTTTTGAAATATGGCTTATTCGTATATGTCAGGTAAGTTTGGAGAACGGGGTATCTCGTTGTGTTAAGTGATGCGTGCTGGCTTAGTAAATATAGACGTTCTTAGATGGTTGTTGGGAGATTATTGGATGGTAGATCTATTGGAGGAAGGATGCTTGAAATATTTTTGTTGAGTTACGTTTTGGGGCTGGGGTCAAGATTTATACATCTCTGTTTTAAATAATTTCTTGGTCTTTTATGTACCAGTGTTTGTTTGAGTTAGTAGGCAATACTTTATGTTTCATTAATGAATCCTTCACTTCGGACAATCTCACCGGAGATCAACTTACCCAGGAGATATTATAGTGCAAAAGTGTGTGCGGAATACACATGTACACTTTCTGTTCCTTCATTCTCATAGTCCGGTGAGACGGCAATCCGACATGACCGGAGAGAGATCAGGCGCAGGACCAACGGCTTTACGTGCTTTCCGAGGCACGGGAGTATCACACCGCCAACTTCCTGAGTTCGAGCTGTGACTGAGTATTTTTTAGATGGAAAACCCAGTCACTATTATTTTTGCTCGAACCGTGATTCGAAGTCAAAACCTCAGCGTGGTAGTCGTACTTGTACCGTGTAGGTACGCATTATACCTACGCCACCAAGGCAGTCTATTATCTTTCATATCTCCCAACTATCAATTGTAAAAACCAAAAAATAAAAGTACAAAAATCTTTATTACTAACGAGGTTCCTAGTCTAACCCTCATAATATCAACTATCCGTGTTGGCAATTGCTATGTTCTATAAAAATAAAGAATGATCATTTCCCCTCACACCCACTACAGGGAGCCTATTATGTCTTATTTCAAATAAATGTAAGGTTTCACGCCTGAGATAAGGTACCCTAAACTCTCGATGTTCCTTATATAAATTATCTGGTGTCAACTACGAAATTACTTACCCTAATGTGCACTAACTCATTCGAAACTACACCTTATCTCTACATATTTAAGATCTACTATCACATATCATCAGACCGATGCATTATAATAAAGGTAAATCGTTTAAATTTGCACTCTATTTCTTGTTACATAAAATCCAATTTCCCACATTATAGTACAGGGTGTTCTATTTTAATCTTTATAGGGGTGATGTAAGGTTCGTTTTTGGTTGTTTTTTCCCGGAATCATTTATCAAGGATGAGAGCCCTCGAAGATATCCCATGTTAAAGAAATGCGATATTTTTTTATCGCGCCATTATGTCATTTAGTTATAATTTATCAAATATAATCGGTTGATGTGAACGGTAGACAATGTGCGATAAGAATCGGGTAAATTGCGTTTGCTGTCAGAATACTATGAAGCTGACAAGAATATAAGGCTCCACGCAGACACAACGTAATGCTTGGGGTAGTATATAGTGTATCCGCCCGGACAGCGACCACCGTACACAAGGTTTTAAAACTCGTCTGTGGCTCACGTAAGTGTGTCGAGTTTCGGGATCAGCCTGTGTATATCCGGTTCAAACAAAAGCATATACACATCACTCCCTACTTTCTGCCATAATATAGAACATATTGGTCCCATGATGTGATAGGAGGCAAGCAATTTCGGGCACAAATTCTTATAGATTATTAATTCACTTACAAATCCTTACATTGGTGCTAATGAATAAATGCTTAAAGCACTCTTTGGACTTAAAAAATCCAGATCTAGATTTAGACTCAATGCTATTTAAAATCTAAATTATAGTCGAGTTAGTAATTTATGTCCCAAACATTTGGCAAATTAAGGCCTTTTTTACGCCATTACGTGTTTTTATATGACATAGTGTGAATTACTTATTGCGTAACTGCTCTTTAATAGTAACGAATTTGAAAGCGTAATTTCGATCTTATTACATAATGCATAAGGTTCATTTTTACTGTCTAAAACACAGCAATTTGATATAAGTTGTTGTAGAAGATTGAATCTAAATTATGTACATTTAGGGTTGTTTTTTCAGTAATATAGCGATGAGGGCTAGACTAAATTGATTTCTAGCGTGCACCTAATCGTTACTTTGGGGCTCGTTCCTCAAAATTAATAATATAATAAAAGCAATAGGGTGAGTGAATAGTCTAGATTTGCTTTTGAGGATCGCCTAATTACAGTAGTTTTAAGGGTCAATATCTTTAGAGGCCAGTTTTAAAGGGTGGGGTTACCTTGAGACTAGGGCTATGGACTCTTTTAGTAACTTCACCCTTATGGAAACTAGAAATAACTAGATAAATTCCCAAAGTATATCATGTTGATACGGTTTTTTGTTGGAAAGCTGATGTGGTCGCGTTGGTTCTTAACTATATTTAAGGAACATCTATTTAGGCGTTTGAAGATCTGAAATTTTCCAAATTTCACATGTCCGATTGATTTGAAATTTGGTATACTATTACTTCGGAAGTACTCAGATTTGAGCTGATACTGCAGCATTATGTAGTCTGCGGAATATCCAACTCCTCAGCAACTTACAGCAGATATAGCGTGTTATAGCGTGTGTAAGTCTTCAGGAGTAAAAGTACCCTGCATAGTAGTCCCAAATTCGATTTCTGCGCCAAGAATAATGGTTGTATTATCCGAAAATATTTATTGCGGTAATTGATTTAATTTTCAACGAAGGATACACGACATATAATAAAAACAATTGTGTAGGATTTTCACAATTAGCCGTGTGCCATGCTTTAATAAATATTATAAATAAGATATTATTATAAGTCAAATAAATATATATAATATTAAATTTAATCATTTTTGTTTGTTTCAGGTATGAAATGTTTTAAAGATTCGAGTAATACAGCGTAAGACAGCTTTCTATCGCCATTTCTGGCACAAATTCCAGACTTCGGGCTGATACTGAGTAGAAAAACCCACTCACTGCCCGACCCGGGAATCGATCTGAGATCTCTTCACTGCAATTGTACCGTAATATAACAACACCACCGAGATATTGAGAATTTATAATAACTAATATTATTGGCTACAATATCATTAGAACAATCTTTACACGGGAGATAGTCTTAACAATTCAGTGATAATGACGCAAACAAACAAATAAATATTAACAAGTATTCGCTATTCAACGCTAAAACTTCTCCGTTTGTGAATCATAAAAAACATCAATAAATCAAAAGTCACAATAAACAGTGTCCGTCTGTACGTCCCAACTTACTTTCAATGGAAATATATGATAAATTGGCTTTTGTGTCGTTCAGAAACTTTTGTTGAAAAAGTGTTGAAGAAAATTGAGGAAATTTTAACAATGGAAGGGTATGGTTAAATATAGATGGTACTTGGTATGAAGGGAGGACAGGTAATAATTCTGGAAACTTGAAGCAAGCTAAGTCGTCATCAGCTGCTCAGTCAAAGGCAACGGGATCAGCCTGTGTGTATCCAGTTCCAACAGGCCGGCATAATTGTGTCGGCTGCTGGGGGGTAATCATCTCTCATCAGTCGACAAAAATTGGACGCGACTCCACTTAGCATCAGGTGCAGAGGGGCCACATTAACATGCACGTATAAAAAAAGTCATCCAGCCATGATAATACATTGAGTAGGAAAAGAAAACTAGGAATAATCGTGACACCTTTGGGAAGTAGCTTACTCAACCATTATGCATCATATTATTGACTTGTCATTAAGGGTTATTGTCAGTTGCCCTTGCATCTACTGACAGCTTATTTAGGCTGTTGACTCCTGGGTTAGAATCTCAGTTCATGCAATACTTTCTAGGGACTTTAGAATATAATTCATTCGGAAATAGATCATAATATGACATCAGGAAGGTATGATTTCATAAAAAGATAAATCTGCAACATGGTTGTTATCGTATGTTGAGCCTTCTCCAAATTACAGCGGAATAAGGGAGAACTAGATTGTGGATTATTGCATAGCACGCATTATTACAACATCGTGGAAGCAGCACGCTCTTGATGTATCCCTGATACAAATTAGGACCTACAAGAAAAGAGCCTATTCCTAACTCGAAGACCGGCATGTTTCCTTGCTATGGTGGATGATTGTGGACGGTGACCACTTACCATCAAATAATACACTTACTCGCTTCCCCAAAAATCCCCATTCAGACAATCTAGAGTTAAAATACATTGAAAAAAACAGAGCTGCCAAAATTTCACCCACATAGTCGACATTTCCTTTGACAAGGGTCGGAAACTTTTGACATCCCTCCTAATATCATGATGAAAATAATCATTTAGCCTCGTAGTTTTTGCATTCAAAATGGATTAGTTTCGGAGTTTTTTGGCGTTATAAGGACGGACTTCCATTGAAATAAGATATTTCGACGTTGTGATGTATTATTTTTGACGTTCACTCCTTGACGCGGCTTTGTGGCGGAACAGTGTTATTTAGAATTTTGCATTACTACTGGTTGTAGGTATCTCATATGTGAAAGTCCATCTGGGTAGGTACCACCATAACGTCTATTTCTGCCGCCAAGCAGCAGTGTGTAGTCATAGTTGTGTATCGGTTTGAAAGATATTGTAGCCAGTGTAACTACTAGACATAATAAGACTTAAAATCTCATATCTCAGGATGGCGAGCGCAGTGGAATACCAAACAATACTTTGTAATTCAAGGTGTTGGATGGTGTTTCTACTTTTTATGGGCGGTCGTATCACTTATCATGAGGCGAACGGCAAGCTAGTCACATCATTCATACCTTCAAAAAAGAATATGAAAGGCTGAACTGAGGCTAGTCTAATGTCTTACACTTGCTTGTTAACTAAGCTGTTCATATCAGTAACTAGATATACAGTTTGCTATTGCTTCGTATACTGAGATTGACCAAGATTCCTTTTGACTCCTTCATTTAGAATTCGGCAATTGTTCCATCATATTTTTTTACTGACTAATGAGCTCTTCCATCTCCAGTATTCTGCTACTAATAAGGGGTTAAATATTTGATCCATAGAACTGGCTCATCTAAACAGAGAACAAGACGCATTCACCAAGATATCCTCATGCATACTATATCAAAAATTCTTGGTCACTAATTTGGTTTAAACTCGAAATCCTTCGAGAACTTCACAAGTTTCCTCGCAAAATTTTCATATATATTTAATAAAGAATGTTACACGAAATTTCCAGAATATTCCAAATTCACTAGGGATATCATGTTCTGGATGCATTTAATTTTATACTAAAGATCTGTGGAGGACATCCCTAAAGTAACATTTGGCCAGCGTTGTTGGTTGTTTGCCAATGAAATTGTATTTACTGCCTTTTGAATAATTAGTGCAAATGCATGCTTTTTGTAGCTAACCTAGAATACTAGATTCGTCTGATCGACCTATTTACATCTTATAAATGGCGGCTAATTTAGTAACAGTGTAGTGGTGGTGTGAGCCGTTTTCCGATGGTCTAAGTTCGGTTTTGCAAATAGTGATGGAAAAATATGTTTTCTCTCGTGTGTTCAGAGCGGGAATTTTAGTACTTGGCTACTGGATGGTAACCATAGGAAGCAGCTTCCAATGTGGCAGGCTACTTGCTCGTCTGACTACGGCAATGAAAAAGAGACGCACTCCAATAAAACCGTTCTCCTCCAATTCTTGTGCGCCTGGCCACACAAAATTCACGCATGCCAAGTCGGAGGATCGCTTGTACTCCATTCGTAGGTACCCGAGGTGAAAACCACAGCAGCTATCCAAAAAAATAAATATAATACCGTTAAATCCATGCGTCAATATCTTCAATAATGACAAAATAACGTACATTATTGAAACAAAAGCTTCCAATTAAGCATTTTTCACGCGTTGACGCGATTTCTGCCTCTGTTTTAATTAACAATGGAGGTATTCGTTAATTATGTCTCCGCAGTCAGGTTTGCGGCCATTTTGTAATTTGTTTTAATTTGTAATTATTGGAATTGTTTGGGAGTATTGTTATTACAAAATCAGATATTAATAAAGATAGAAATGTAATGAGTATATTGCTTAATAAAGGTTTATAAACAGAAGGAATAACTGCTTAACATTAGGTAATGTCAATTTTCCCGTGATAATACAGAGAGTTTCCCGCCCTCACACCCACCACTACAACTCCTGTAAGCCAGGATCAGCAGTGTCACGCATTTTATGACATCGAGCAGAAAGCTCAGCGAGTCTCAGGGAAAACTAATATGTCATTATCCCGCAACGAAATTAATCAAGTAGAAAGATAGGAAGGAGTTGAAAATATTAATTGTCCACTTCTCGTGCTAGGAAAAATAGAATGATGTAATTTTTTCACCTTAGTAGGCAAACGAGCTAGTGATCTGCCTGATGATAAGCAGCAACCGCCGCCCATGGTCTTTGCAATTCCAGAGGCACAGCAAACTGCCTACCAGGATGTGAGCACTCTTTTTAAGCCTCATTTAAAGAATGACAAGTCAAAGCACTCGGGGAACAAATGAAATTAAAGAGGGTGTGACTCGACTGATGGTAAATGTTGTCTAAATACCAACATCAGACTAACTTTAAGTGACATAGCATTAAGTACCGCGCTTCTTATCCTAAGAGACTTTAAAGGCAAAGTCAAACAGAACTGACAAACTTGAATCAGTTATGTTTGATCGAGTGTATCCAAATGCCAGTATAATTTCACTTCAGCTTGTGAATTGACGGAGGTAAATTAAGGGAGGAAGACAGGAAAAGGTTATGTGAACCATTTTTTTTTTTCATAAAACTGACTAGGTAACAGGAAGGTGCCGTTATGTTTGGTAACTATAAGACAGTAGTACTATTTCAGTAGACCTTATTTATATTGCAGGTAATCCCTGGGTATTCACATAGGGCCATTTTAATAGACGAACGTCAGTTTCGCCCTAAAATTTAATATCAGCTGAGATGCTGTCAAATTATAGTCGGCAACTTAAGGTCATTGCTATTTAAGAAACATATCAATTTCAAATAATATCTTAAGTTATAGTACATGACGAATTTTTGACAGCCCAGTTTTGTTGACTTAAAACGCCGACTCAAGACTACTAGCTCTTAAATGCCAACTGCTTTTTTAAACGGGTACTGTAAAGTGACCTCTCTACACCTGATGGTAAGTGGAGTGGGATCCAATAGAATGCTGACTGATAAGAGATTTCCCCTTCGACAGTCGACATAATTAAGCCGTTCTGTTGGAGCCGGATATACAAGGGCTGATCCTGGAACAAGACACATACATAGGCTACTATGGCGGGTTTTAACATCTTGTGTCCAGTGGTCGCTATCTGGGCGGATATAAAATATATCCTACCATTAGCATGTGTTAAATAGTTTGATACATCAATAAAAAGGACATTTTGTCCTTTTTATTGCTTTGTATGATAAAACGTGCTTGCCGTACGCCGGATGGTAAGCGATACGACCGTCCATAAACAGTAGAAACACCAACACCTTGAGTAACAAAGTATTGTTTGGTATTCCAATGCGCTCGCCATCTTGAGACACGAGATGTTGTCTTATTAAGTCCAGTAGTTACACTGGCTACAATATCCTTCAAACCGGAACCCAACAGTGACTACACACTGCTTGGCTCACATATGAGATCTACCATCAATAAACCACCATTACCTACATATATTTAATTCAAAAACGTGATTCATGTATGTACAGCCCATAGTAGCCATTACATTCTCTACTATAATATCAATACGAAATCTAAACTGATATAAACATACATCCAAACTGGCGTCATCAATTCAGTCCGTCGCTCGTTTTTCTCCGGCCTGTCCGACAGCGCATCAATCCATCGAACTGCATTCGATTAATTTATATTGTACTACTGGTAAAGAATATGTTAACTGTGTAAATTTGGCTGATTTTGATGAGGATAAATTGAAATAAAATAATTTAATTGATAATGTGATTATTAAATATAGTTCTTATAAGTCGAAATTTTAAAAATACGTCATAATGTTATATATTATTTTATTGTTGTGTGCATTCAAAGAAGATATCTTACATAAAAAATCGCACGTAAACTCGTTTTGCTTATTTAATTTACCCTAACAAGCATAATTTTTGATACTGATAGGGGAAAGCGACTTTATAACAAGAGGGTTAGTGCATAATATAGCATAAATAAAAAATAAAATCTATCTAGTAGAATTTCGGCCACGTGGCCAATCTAAAGGAATATCAGACAGTTACGCAAGAGATATTATAGTGTACAAGTGCGTGCGCAATACACAGGTGCACTCTCAGACGGTAATCCAAGATGGCCGGAAAGAGACCAGGCGTAGCACCAACGGCTTTTCTATTCTATTCGAAGCTTCTTCTGACTAAGACAAGATAGAAAAACCCAAACATTTTTTCTAAGCCGATCCGCGATTCGAACCTGTGACCTCTGAGCGGCAGTCGTACTGCGTTGGCAATTCAACTACGCCACTGAGGCAGTCAATTCTAGCATAAATACGTTGGTCCGACGATTGATCCTTCAATCGGCAGAATAACCGCCCTCATTACTATGTTTTAGTTTATAATCTTAAGTTATGTCTTAAGATAATACGCAGTAGATTGGAACAAGCTATCTCCAACATTAAAACAACTACAAAATCGCGTAAACAATTTCCCAAAATAACAATTACCTCTTCGGATAGTCCCGCGGGTGTCCACAAATTCAGGTGCGTTCGGAAACTTTGATATACAGCGAGTGCGAGCAATGAATCAGTGGGACCTTTATAGACACATCGGTGATTTATGGACACTCTGGCGTATCAATGGTACGCGGATTGCGTACCGACGCGTATCGGGCGCAACGCACACAATGGTGGGGCGATAGCGGGTTTCCATTTTTGAAACTGGCCGAATACGTGTTCTTAATTTGAATTTTTGTGATATAATTTGAAATTTATGTAATTTTAATGTATTCTTAATTTAAAAATATATGTTCGATTAGTTTGAAAGCCCTGTAGTTTTAGGCATTATGAATTTTAATACCTAAATAAATATCCATGCAGGACTTTGTATCATATTAATAGCAAATAAGCTCTCCTAATCTTTTTTTCTCTTAAATTGAGGCAAATTAAAAAGTAAGAATTTCTTGAATGAATCCTATCATTAACATGAAAACTACACTTCCAACCATACAATCAATATTTTTTATAATATTAGTTATTCCCGCTGTCTCTGTTCTGTTGTACCGCGTAATAAGTCCCGGATCAGTAGAGGCAGCCTGAATGGATTTTGTCATACGCGTGTTAGGGACTACGAAATGTTAAAAATATTGAATGCTATGCGATTTGGGTTTTGTTGGTCGAAGTTTGGTAGCTCTGTTTCTGCTTTTGTGAATCGTAGGTTTGATTCCCTGGTGGTGTAACTTGAGTTTTAGTCGAAATGTATTATGTTCCTATTAATAATTGTGCCTTTTATTTCAAAATTATCGCCTTCTATCATATTTTCGAATAAGTGTAATATAAGGCCGGAGCAGTTTGAAAGTACTAGTTGTATCTCTGCCTAACCTTTCCGAGATAACAGTGTAAACTTTGAGTTTCTTTTTTTTTATTGCTTTGAATGACGAGAAGAGCTTGCTCATATATTATGAGCGTCACCCGTGCATAACCACACGCTGTCAATCTTGAAATCATCTAAAGTCAGGTGTACGGATTGCAGTACAGTTCAGTCGAACACAATGAGTGTACGGAACGCCAGATCTAGTACGTAGTATATATATTGATGGTTTCAATATTGTATGTTCAACTATTACGTTACCCACCGTTCAGTCCATATAGCAGTGTATTACAAAGTTTCCAATATTACCTGCTAATCAAATTGCAGTTCTGAAGTGGGAGCTCCAAACTCTCATTACAGGAACCGTGTATTTTAATAGCTGGATGAAACCTAATGTTTGATATAATATTGATTTAAGTACAGTAAATATTACCATTTAATGTACAGAATATTTTAGATACATAATACATAAAAGCTTTTAAGAAACTGTCCATCATTTTTAAAGATATCAAGAAAATCATTCAATGATTTTATGGAAAATATACAGTTAGCAAGAAAAGGTCAATTTACGAAAAATCTTTTTTATGTCATTCAATCTTGAACGTCATCTTGCTGAATTAATATTTTTTTCATATATAACGACTTAGAAAATAATAATTAGTTCCGACTAATATCTCTCACACTTATGTGATATTTTGTCAACTTGTCGACTGACTTTTAGTAGTTCTATAATGATACTACTTTATGATCTATATATTAATTTAAAAGTTCCTAACCTGCAATTCAAATTCAAATTTAACATATTTCCAAACTCGGAAATATAACGGTCAATATAATAATAATTTTGTCACGCAGTCAGTCTTTAAAAATACCACCAACAAAATCTATCTTGTTCCACATTCTATCAATTTTAGTACCTCAATAGTTACCTCACAATTCCTTAGGGACAAAAACTCGCAAACTTGTTAACTTGAACCTTGGAGGTCATCAATTCTGCTGACCCTACAGCTAATATATTGCTTACTCTACTAGTTCCATAATGCCTTGCAGGTGTTACAACTTGGAATGAGTTATATGTGTTATA
>NC_051116.1:3771348-3791905 GCF_014839805.1 Manduca sexta | reverse complement strand
GATCCATCGTGATCCATTCACATACTTATGTCTTTATTTCTAACATCAAATATTAACGACTTTATTCAATTATATTAACAACATTTTAAGATTATAATTATTATAAAAATAATATTATTAAGAAGTAAGATTATACTAAAATTTCAAGAGTCAATGCTTCATACCACTCACGTCAAAGAATTTCATAAAGCAAGTAGATTTCATAAGAAATTTCGAAATTAACTAAATAACCTACATTGAATGAAAATTCCTTGTATAAGAACGTATTTCTAAGAAAAACTAATTATTAATTTACTAAAAGATTTCATAATCAGACTTTGAAAGCTTTGATGCAAAATGTTAACTGACATGTAGCCGGGCTTGTTGCGCAACATTAGACACACCGAGGATGATTG
The DNA here is from genome assembly GCF_014839805.1 of Manduca sexta. NCBI lineage: Eukaryota > Metazoa > Arthropoda > Insecta > Lepidoptera > Sphingidae > Manduca > Manduca sexta. The sequence goes on along the minus strand of NC_051116.1, from coordinate 3,791,510 downwards.
AGATGTTTTTATCCTTGATTAGTTTTACAATGTAGTTGAAGTTCAATTTTATTATAAACTAGCTTTTGCTCGCGGCTTCGACCGCGTGAAGTAGTAGTGTTCCGGGATAAAAGTCCCGCTACCAATTTTTCGGGGATAGAAAGTAGCCTATAACCTTCCCAGGGTCTTAAACTATCTCCATACCAAATTTCATAGAGATCCGTTCAATAGATTTTGAGAAAATCGATAACATACAGACAGAAAAGGGGACTTTGTTTTAGATGCATAGATTAGGTGATGCTCGCGGCTTCGCCCACGTCAAAAGGCTCTCCTTCCACAAAGTCTTTAGAAGACTGTAGCGACGCAAAGCTAAACAACATTAGCGCAATCGTTAAAAATTTAGATATTAAATTCCATTATTTTGCACGGGAGCAAATTCTCGTGATAAAAAGCCTATGAGTTAATCGAAGACATGGTTTATCTACTTGTAGAATTTCATCCAAATATGTTGCCACTGCGATGATTTCTCTTAGAGTAGTAATAGTGGCATTAGGCCGCGTAAAATTAAAATTACTTTTTATTAATATTTATTTTGTTCGAAACATACACTTTTTTATTTTACACCTTAAGCGCAAATAAGTTATTGTAAAGTGTTATTTCCAAGTAGTTAGGTATGTGGTTTCATTTAGTATAGCAATGTCAAAATTACCCTGTATATTACGTCCCATGATGTGATAACAAATTAGGGACTGACCAGAAAACCCAACATCAGTTTACCCGACTCGGGATTCGAACCTGGGCCCACATGTAGAGCAGTAGTAATACAACCGCGTGTGGCAGTCTGGCAAACCCTTACGCGGAAACGCCCTTCTCAAGTAGACAACACGCGTGACCCCCTCGCCGCCCCGACCAACGGCTCGTCCTGCCAGTTGTGGCGGATTCACGGACCGGTGCGTTTTCCTTAACACGACATTTTATACGATGCGATATGTCGGTGACGGTTGTTTTTAATTATCTGTAGTCTGTGTTTAAACGAGTCCATATTTTGTAATTTTTTTCTCTTATGGGATATAAATTGATTTGGTAATATATTAGTCTAAAAGTAAATCTTTGTTCATATGTAAATGTCCACAAATCTGTGTAATCCTTTGTCAATTATTTAAAGGCTATTAATGATGTCACATTATCACTGCATTATATGTATTAAACAAAATTACCAATCCTATGCGTTTGTAAATTATACTGCGCGTTTTTGTTACACTAAAGACAAGATGATTAATATCACATTAACATCATTAACACTCCAGAAAATATTTCAAAATACACAGATTGTTTTAGCTCCATCTACAGTCAACCCATTCATGCATAACCAAAAATAGCCGTTCACAACATAATTATAATTTTTTTGTGTGTTTCGCTTGTTTTATTTGTTGTGTGTATGTAACTTATGTTTGCTGCAAAATAAATTTCTTTTCTTTCTTTCAGTTTCTTTAATCATTAATTCAACCGTCAAAAATCGGTCTGACAAATCCGTCCATATCGTACACTATAAAGTACAGTCCAAGTAAACGTCCGACCGCCGGATTCACGGACGGGCGCGCGACTGCTTCATTTGTGCCGGCCGTGTCACACGACCTTGAACTTTATACCTCATGTTTATTAGTATTTTTTTGACATGACTATAACTTAATCAAGTCAACTTAATCGCGAGCGTACTACTATATTATGCATGAAGGAATACTTTTTTTTTAAATACATACTAATAGAATAATAGCACTTCTGTCTGTATGTTACGCTTTCACCAATAACCGTCTGAGCCTATTTTGATGAAATTTAGTACAAAGTTAGCTTAAACCAAGAAAAGGTATACGATAATTCTTTTTATTTGTCACAACCAGATGCAAACGTGGTCGAACCGTGAGCCAAAACTTAGTCTAAATTTAAAACGTTTCTTTCGAGATTCGAACCTACTATACAATCAATACTATCACATTTTGCTTAAACAATAAAAAACCATTCACCTCAACTAAAGATACTTGTCAATAACCAACCAGGAAGACCTTTCACATGCTAACCACAAGCGAAAGCTTCAACAATTCCAATGGAGTGTGGAGGAATGAGGGGTCTATATTGACTGGTCGGTAACTTGAGAGGGAAGCCTTAGTATTGCTCACTTGAGAGGTCTCTGATTTCTGCCTTTATTTTTATTGCAACAGTTGTCTATGCATCTGGTAGTTTTAACATAATTTGTATTAAACACAAGGTGGTGCTAGCGACTTCACACATATTGTAAGTGTTTTTGGAGTAATATTCCCATTATGCATCTTTCCGAAGTAAAATGGTGCCTATATTGTAAACGAGAATATACCTGAGCATACCTTGTTCTAGATTATAAAATATGCAACTTTTTACTTCTGGTTTCTAAGTTTTTATTAAATACTATCTCTGCACACTTTCACATTTATAACAAAAAACAAACACAAACACACATCAGGCGTTTTTGCTTGTGCGTTCAGTCCCATGTGATAGGGGGCGAGCCTATCACCATTTCGGGCACACATTCCAGACTCCAGGATAATACTGAGATGAACAACACAATATTAATTTTCCGACCGGGGGTCTCAGAGCTGGTTTTTATATACATCTAGGCTAATTCGTATCTAGGAAACACAGAGAGACTATTCTGGCCTAGGTCTCTTGCAGATCTCAAAAGCAACACATCTTTCAATACACTACTTAAGACATTTGTTCATCTTACTTCTTATATAATCTCTATTATCTTATTAATATAAATGCGAAATTTTGTGAAAATGTTTGAATGTTTGTTAGAAGTAAACGCCGAAATAACTGAACGGATTTGGATAAAATTTGGTACACAGATAGACTACGTCCTGGATTAACATGTCGGCCATTTTTATCTCAGTAATTTGCTCCCATGGGACATAAAGGAATTTTTAATCTGATTTTGAATATTGCACTAGCAATGTATAGTGTTTTAGGAACTTTTGTACGGAAAGGTTATTCACACACCAAAGCAGGGAGCAATACCTAGTATAACATAAACTAAAAACAGGTACGTAATTCTTGTACGGACATGACAGCGCGGCGTAAGGCGACCGTCCCACAGTATCCAGCGGAGCGCGACCGAACTTGATCGCGGCTCCCGTGGGAACGTGGGGAGTCGACTGCTATACGTGTAGTTGGCTGTTTTACTATGTATAGATATGTTTAGAAAAATATCGTTTATTGTTTATTTATTTATAGTAACATTTCCAGATCAGTAATAGAAACAGTTGACTGCCTCGTGGCGTAGTTTTACTGCATGCGTGGTACGGCGCTCTGAGGACCTGGGTTCCAATTCCAGGTTGAGCAAAGTGATATTTGGGTTTTTTCTTCTCTGTATCAGGTAAGAGTCTAGAATTTATTCCCGATATGGCGATAGGCTGGCGCCCTATTACATCATGGGACGGAGTACATTTGGCGAAAAGTGGATGCCCTGGTTGCGCCACTGCATACCCCTTCGGGGATTGTTCAGTAACAGAAACTGAGAGGGTCTACGTTATTTATCTGCACCAATACCATTAACAACTAGGTTGTGACATGCATCCTTAGATACCATGCTTACTTAACCATATGTTTCAAAATAATGTGGAAGCCTTTGAAAATGCATCTTAAGCAATAATACATAAATTGGTGGCCAGCGACGCTGTTTCCTAACTCTAACAGAATTTTGCAACAAAAAATTACATACTCTTTATTACTCGACCTGGGATTCGAACTCCAAGCCTCACAAGCAAAACATTACTAAACTAAAGCCCTTTATACTTAATAATGTAAGCCCAGGGCACAAATATGCGAACCATGCCCTGTTTACTCACCACTGAAGTTTCATGCTACAACCATATCAAAGCTTTTAAATTCCACAAAATTCTTGTGTAAACGTTCGAATACCTTGTCGTTGAAAAATTACAACTATTCTTTATGTGTTAAAGCGTAAATTCCTTTGTGTTGCGGTCTGCGGAATCGGTTGTTCCGAGAAATGTCTGCGTAATTGCCTTGTGGCATTTAGTTGCAATGTAACATTAATATTGTTAAATGTCATGTTTAAAACGTAACAAAAGGCTTTAGGGGAATCTCCACTTTACAGTGTCGGAGAATTGTGAGATACAATTGAAAAAAGGATTTATTTAAGTAGTTTTTAAGTTTTATTTGCAACTACTCTGAAGATATCATTATTCAAGTTATGACGCTACTTTAAACAACGGACGGATTTCATTATAAATAATTGTAAGATACCAACTAAGCTTACTAAAAATCTACCACCCTATACATAAAATCACAAGTTTTGTGCACTAAAAGGTACAGTTGAAATACTAGGTACCCACCCATTAAATCTTTTTTTTTCCGAAGAAGGGTAACACATTATAAAATGAAATGAAATGAAGGTAACATAAGTGGGTCACCTCACGGTAAATGGGTCCCTAAATTATCAACTTATGCGGAAATAACCTGGTTGGAAAGAACGGTTTGCTAAGACGAAGATAATTTAAAACCCAAAGCACACCTCCGACTTTTTCAAATTTGTACTCGTTTCCAATTATCGTTTGTTTTAACGGTAGTAAAACATCGCAAGGAAATCCACTACTATAAAAATTCTACATGACTTCTACACCATTTGCTAGTGGTAGGATATATTTTATATCCGCCCAGAAAGCGACTACCGTTCACAAGGTGTTAAAACCCGTCATAGTAGCCCACGTATGTGTGTCGCGTTCTAGGATCGGTCTGTCTATAGGCCGGCATGATTGTGTCTCCTGCCAAGGGAGTTCCGTTCGTTCCGGGATCAGCCTTTTCATATCCGGTTCCAACAGGCCGGCATAATTGTGTCGACTGTCGAGGGGTAATCATCTCTCATCAGTCGACATTCTATTGGACCCTACTCTACATACCATCAGCTGCAATGGAGTCACTTTGCTGTACTTAAAAAAAAACAACTAATAGTGAAGCAGTAATATTTTGTATAAAACAAAATTAGTATCAACATAAAAACATTTGAACTAACATTTTCATAAAACTAAAATAAATGCTTCGCAATTGAATTCAAAATGAAAACATTCGTACAAGAGATAATAGCTTCTGAATTGTTCAACGTTAAAGATGCTACGTTAAATAGTATTACTTTACTGCTCACGGTTTCTCGCTGTGCTTTCCAAAGCTTTATTGTAAAGAGCTTTGTAGCTTTTCTTTTAGTGGGTAAGTACGTCATGTGATTGTGAGTGATCAATTTCGTAAGAACCATATTGGAAGCTTACGAAATGCGTTTTATTACTTTGAATGATGAGACGAGCTTGCCGTTCGCCTGATCGTCGATATTACCGCTCATAAACAGTAGAAACACCATTCAACACCTTGAATATAAAGGTATTGTTTGGTATCCCACTGTGCTCGCCATCCTGAGATATGAAAAAATAAGTTTTATTATGTCCAGTAGTTACATTGGCTCCAATGTCTTTCAAACCGGAACACAACAGTGACTACAAACTGTTACTTAGCGGCAGAAATGGCCATTGCGGTGGTACCTGCCATGGCCGACTTTCGCGTGTGAGAGACCTACCATCATACAACAGTTTAGCTGCTACTTTACGCTAGATTTCTGACAGATGGTACCGTCCCGGCCGAGCAGGCACATTTTTTTTTTAATGAAGGACCAGACGAGCAATCCGCTCGACTGAAAGCGACACGACTGCAGATAAACTAAGAATACCATAATATTTTCACTCAAATACCAGTCATGAAAAAAACGTCCAAATATCTTAAAAATCTACATTTAAGTGGCTTTAATATTAAAATAAAGAAATGTCGGTCCGAAATCTAAAATTCTAAGTGTTCCTGGGGCGTTAATTTGTAGGTAAAAAACCGACGCCTTTCTAATCGTATTATTTAATTTGGCGACTAATTATATTTGCAGGAATTCCGAGCAAGAGGTATGCAAAATTGCGAATATACGGTCAGCGTCACGACACAAATAGAACTATCCTCCAATCCGCACACCACCGCTTTATAAAGGCACCAACTACCCCAACTACTACATTTCTCCCACTTTACTGCATAAAGTGAATCATTTCCGGCGCTGACCATACTCGCAAGCCTGCACGGACCAAACAGTCCCCTCTTTGCCTTCTAATTTTTAATTACAATATTTTATAATATCTAAACATAATATAATTTGACATTTTTCTCGCGAATACTTGTTCCCATAAAAACTAAACAACCGGAAGTCCAAAAATAAATCAAATAATTCATTTAATCATAAAGAACGCGCCGTCACGGCCGTCCTGCGTCTTCACACGTCCTCGTGTGTTTCATCGGATGAATGATCTGCAAAACAACAAGATTATGTTTGTATTTAAACAAGCTCGGCCATACTGACAGAAAATAAAAATCCCACGTAATAATTGTCATGCCAACAGAGCAGTTACATACAGGGGCTTGTCACACAGACAGCTTTGTCACACAGACAGCTTTGTCACACAGACAGCTTTGTCACACAGACAGCTTTGTCACACAGACAGCTTTGTCACACAGACAGCTTTGTCACACAGACAGCTACATAGGTACTTACTTTTGCCGTCATCGGCACATCCATGGACTTCCAAGTTTGTATTTAGTTCCAATGGAACATAACACTCCGGCATAGCACGTAAACGATCGTGAGCATATTTGTATGTTCTATTGGAATTCAATGCCTTAAGTAAATATCTGTCACCATTAAGTAACTGAATGACACGAAAAGGGCCTTTAAATTTTGCTTCCAATTTGGTTTGATTCCGCTCATGATTTTCCAAAAGCACAAAATCACCCTCTTTAAAATGCTTAATTCTTGCCTTAGTTCTATCAAATCGTTCTTTTTCTGTTACTGCACTGTTTTGAATAGCATGTGCTGCACGTTCACGAGCTTCCGATAAATTTACATTATTTTCATATGTATCATCTTCTAAGGTCATTAGATCGAGGGGTCTTGCTACTTTCCCAATCAATAATTCTAAAGGACTCGACTTGGTCACTCGATTAATTGTACTGTTTAAAGCAATCTGTACATCTGGCAAAGCGTCTTGCCATGATTTGTTATTTCCGACTTCAACAGCTGTAAGCATGTTTTTTAAAGAACTCATCACTCGCTCCACCTGACCATTAGCTCGACTAGTTCCTGTGGCAATCAGGTGAAGAACAATACCATGTGAATTGCAAAAGTCTTTAAAATCTTTGCTAGAAAAACATCTCCCCCTGATCAGCTATAATGCGAGCCGGGGCACCAAACAGAGAAACAATATATTTAAGAGCTTTTATGGCACTATTAGTATCAATGTTAAGTGTATGATGCAAGAGGGTATATTTTGTAAATGAATCAATCATCACGAATACGTATTCTTTAGTATCATTTTTTCCGCTAGAGTTTTCCTGTGGCATCTATGTGAATAGTATGCCAAGGTGTAGATACTTTAGGAATAGGATGTAATTCCGCTTGAACTTTACCCGAACGAGATTTTGATATCTTACACGTAATACAATTATCCACAAATTTGCGTACGTATTTGTTCATGTGTGGGAACCAATAATGACAATAAGCTTTTGTAATGTTTTCTCCCACCCCAGATGCATAATACTTTCATGTATGTGATTAATTACAGCCCACTGAAATGATCTAGGAACAATAGGCAACCAGACACTGCGATTATTTCTTTCAATTTTTCTGTGCAAAATTCCACGTCGGAGCTCGTATGTTCCCCGTACACTTTGGTCGATGGAATCATTTTGCAAGTTTGATATTATTGACGTTATTTCAGAATCCTTTTGCTGTTCTGCTTGAAACCAGTTATCACTTATCTCGGTAAGATTAACCTGCTTTTGAGTAGTTTTTGTTTCAAGCATTTGGGAAACGGGGTTTCGAGATAAGAAATCTACATGCTCCATTTGTTTTCCAGGTCTATACTCAATGTCGAAATCAAAGCTTTGGAGGTAACACCACCACCTATGAACGCGCGGCGTTAAGTCTTTTTTTGACATAGATGCTTTAACGGCATTGCAATCTGTTACTACTAGAAATTTACGACCCTGTAAATAATGTTTGAAATGCTTTATTGCATTAACTACTGCTAACGTCTCGAGTTCATATGAGTGGTATTTGGATTCGTAAAGAGTTGTTCTACGACTATAATATTCAATAACAGAAAGTTTATCGTCTTTTCTTTGCATAAGAATGGCACCATATCCTTCAGAGCTTGCATCCGTGTGCAATTCAGTAAGACATTGGGGGTCAAAAATAGTTAAAACTGGTTTTTCAGTTAAAACTGTAATAATTTTTGGCGAATGTTTTCAAATTCTGGGGTCCACTTTATGTGACCTTGTTGGGCTGTAAGTCTGTAAAGGGGCGCGGTAATTTGAGAAAAACCTTGAATGAATTGGCGAAAATATGATGCAAGACCAATAAATTGTCTCAGTTGTGTAGCAGTTTGTGGAGGAGGCAGTTGGATTAAAGCATTTATTTTACGCATATTTGGTCTCAACTCACCAGAAGTCACCAGGTATCCAAGATAGTTAACGTGAGTTTTAAGAAAAGCACATTTATTCAGATTTAGAGAAAATCCGGAATTCGTCAAAGCTTCTAATACTAAATTTAGCCTTTGCAGACCTTCTTCAATAGTTCGTGATGGAATTATAATATCATCAATGTAGCACACAGCAAAAGTTTCTGAAAGACTACCAAGAGCTTTATTAATAGCTCGCTGATAGACAGATGGTGCGTTTCGAAGACCAAATGGCATTGTTATATATTCAAACTGCCCCTCAGGTGTCACAAAGGCTGTTTTTTCGATCGAGTCGGAATGGACGGGAATTTGGTGATAGCCGCTAGCCATGTCCAAGGAAGTAAAATATTTGGCACCAACTAAGCGCTGTATTTGATCGCCAATCAGAGGTAAAGGGTACCTATCTGGAATAGTATTGCTGTTTAACTCCCGATAATCTACGCAGAGGCGATCGGAACCGTCCTTCTTTTACTAATAATATTGGACTGGCAAAGGGCGAACAACTTTCCCGAATAACCCCAGCAATAAGAAGTTCTTTAATTTTTTTACGCACTAATTCCCGTTCATCGGGGTTCATTCGATATGGACGACGTTGCACTGTTCGACTAGGATCTATAAGTTTTATTTCGAGGCATCCAGAGCTAACTTTGCCTGTTGGTATACCTTCAATGAAGAAGTGTGAATATTTTTCAACTAAACTCTTTAGTTCTGCGAGGGAGTCGGAAGACACATCAGTGTTTATACTATTGAAATTGATTACACTTTTGCCGAACTCACATTGTGCAATAACTTGAGATTTGTTGATGGTTAATTTATACTGTGAAATTTCGACTGAAAACCCTAAGCCAATTAAATCTCGTCCTATTAAAATGTCGTTACTCAATGAGCTGTCAGGAACTACATGGAATATTAACTCAACAGAATAGCCTTGAAGCGTAACTGTCGCTGTAATTTGAGTATTGCAGCGAAGGTTTGACTTTCCTATACCTAAAAGTGTAACTAATTGATAGTTTCTTTCACCCGGAAAATGTTGAGCCACGGTCTCTTTAATTAATGAACATTCAGACCCGGAATCAAAACAAAATGAATACTTCTCACCCAGATTATAAAGGTGATCCTCCGCCGCCCTAATGGTGCAGACATTTACTCTTCGCTCTACAGTGGGTTCCTCGTGGTCTTCAGTTTTTTCTTTTCTTTTGAGTACAATGCGGTGCTATATGTCCGGTCTCGCCGCAGCGGTAACAAGTAACAAGTTTCGTCTCCTTGTCTTGCCGAGAGTTGGTTGTCGTTTGTGGAGGATTTGTGCGATTTATTGTGTTCCGATCTTTGTTTGTATTGCTAAAACAATCACTAGATATGTGGCCAATCTTTCCGCAATTATAACATCGTCGTGGTGGTTCTGAACGTGCTTTCTTAGCATCACTTGATTGGTTAGTTTTGTCAGAAGGTAGTAGAGTTCTTTTCCGGTGCACAAACGGCATTAGTTCACGTTGTAGCTGGACTCTTGATTTTATTTCTGTTGTAAACGCCATTCTTCGAATTTGATCATCCGTACGTGACACATGTGCCAATGCAACACTTATTGCGACTTCCTCGACAGTCATTTTGTTCCATCGTGTCATTAATGTGTTCAAAATACGGGACACATATGTAGACATATTTTCTCCATCATTCGGATTGTTCGATAAAATCTTGAATAATGTAGCGGCTGGTGTTTCAATAGTATCAAACCGAAATAGAAAAGATTTTTCAGTTCTGACCATGTAACATCAGGGATGACTATTATGTGCCAACCATGTTGCTGCCGAATTTTTCAGGGCTTTGCTTAGAAGCATTATCAATTTACTCCCACTTGACGGGTTGTCTTTCAAACAGATTTCTACAGTGTTACACCATGCCTGTGCATCCGCTTCTTGGTCGTCAGGATTAAATTCAGGTAAAATAATTTTATTCTCCTTTTTCTTCGGCTCCAAGAAAGTTTTCATTAATTCCATCATGTTACGATGTTGCAGTGTCAAAAGATTCCTCAATTGGTTTTGGTCGGTACATAGTATAGGGCTGACACGTCCTTCACTATTGTTTTCCGTTTCTTGGTCCATCCCACTTCTGATGCAGGAATTCCGAGCAAGAGGTATGCAAAATTGCGAATATACGGTCAGCGTCACGACACAAATAGAACTATCCTCCAATCCGCACACCACCGCTTTATAAAGGCACCAACTACCCCAACTACTACATTTCTCCCACTTTACTGCATAAAGTGAATCATTTCCGGCGCTGACCATACTCGCAAGCCTGCACGGACCAAACAGTCCCTCTTTGCCTTCTAATTTTTAATTACAATATTTTATAATATCTAAACATAATATAATTTGACATTTTTCTCGCGAATACTTGTTCCCATAAAAACTAAACAACCGGAAGTCCAAAAATAAATCAAATAATTCATTTAATCATAAAGAACGCGCCGTCATATTTTTTTTTTTACTTTACTATGAGTTTAAGTTATATTGAAATGTCCTTAAATGAGTGGATAATTTGGTTGAGAATTTTAACACAGAGAACAGCGCCAATGAGTTTATGGTTACATTTCGTTTGTTTTTCTTCTTTTATATTATGGTTGCCACTGTTTATTTTATTTTTTATTGCTTTGTATTGGGTTGTGTAAACCCATTTATAATTCCTTTGACAGCGAACTTTTGCTATCAACAAATACTCTTGCTCGTAACATCTACTGTGAAAAGTCTGTGCCAATTCAGTACTATTTAGTACTTATTTATTCATGCTTTGTTTCACATAAGTAAAATAATTTAAGTAAAAAATTAGAGATAATACAATAAGTGCAAAGGGCAGTTTTATCGCTGTAAGCAATGTCTTCCAGACAGCCATAAGATATAAGAAAATGAGTAAGAGGGAACAGTCCAGTGAATATAATAAAAATTGTGGTTAATAAATATACAAATGATATATGAGATTATTTCAAATGATAACTAATAATATTTATTTATTAGTTATCATTTGAATATATATATATATATATATATATATATATATATATATATACATAAAGACACTTATAATATACATACACAATGTATAGAATATATATTCTTATAATAAATTACCAATAGGTAAATATAATCAGTTTTAATCCCTAAAATACTAAATCTTTTATCGATCGAAACTCACTTTTAACCCTTTGTTACTTCACGAGACGAAATCGAATCGAGTTTTCTTAGTACCAAGCAAATGACACAAGACAGATGCTTGACCTATCTCCGACTGCCACAAACTACATTAACTACATGATTAGTTATACGAGCTTGGGATAATCACCCGAGAAACGAGAGAGATATACTCAACACCACCAGAGTGAAGGAGACGGAAAATAACCTTTGTCACAGCAATTTGTATGCGAAATAAAATTTAATTATCAGAATCAAAATAAAGATTGTTCATAAACTAAGTTACTTGTACATAATCAGAACGAACCCCCCTCCCTTTTCAGTAGTAGAGGAGACCCGAGTCCAGCAGTGGGACAGTATAATATAATACTGGGGTGATATATTATGTATTATATAATAAGAACGATTCACGTGTTGATATGTTGACTGACCAGTGACCACTGTAAATCTAGATAACTAATAAAACCATTTTGTAGATTATGTTAAAATTAATAAAGATATTGAAGAGTAATATATGCTACGATTGTTTTGGGAGAACTTTTATGTCATACACAATAGGATTTCTTAAGATAACGATTGCCGTATCCGAAAGTCTGAGTTAACATTACTATTTAAAGAAGTAAAGAAATTATTTGTAACAAGCAAGATTACATAATATGTCACGGACGCCAAAAGCATAAACCGGGAAAATCTCAAAGCTAACGAACATCATGAATGCCCCGTGCAAATCATGCACCAAAATGCATGGGCGAATGTGTATAAATCCAGATCACAAAGGCTAAAGTACAACTCAAAAGTAAGTAAATTAATTTTGGTACCAATTATTTATGTTTAATTAAAACTATAACGAGGTACACGCATAACTCTCTTATTAAGTGTCTAATTACCACTAAGCCCTAATCTACAATTTTAGATTTTAATTACATTAAATTCAGTATAGTGGACATTAGAAATCTTAATTTGATGTTTCAGACAAGAGATTTATCGCACAACACTCTGTATCTCATTTATAAATGGCATTACTATTAGATAATTACCATCAGTGGAGCGATTAGTTCCCCTCACAAATAAAAACTAACAATATGTTTACATCTATATAAAAACACATATTAAAAAAATAACTCGAAAGAGAGCAATGTGGGTATTGTAAGAAAAAATATTCATTATAAATACTATTATAAAAGATCTATTGAGGAAAAATTTCCATTGTATTGTATTTAACCAGAACTACTAATGCATACTAAATTAGCTTTTGCTCGCTGCTTCGCTTACAAGTCTTTCCCCGAATAAACTAATCAAAACAAAATAAAGCCTATGTTTTCAACAAACATAGTTTTATTGATAAAATTATTCTTATAAACCGCGTAGACGTACCAGATCTGAATATAAACCCACTAGAATCGGCGAATTTAATTACAATATTTACCTCACAAAACACTAGGAGTCCTTTCTGTTCCACGAGAAAAGCCTTTCTCGCTACAAAATCCTGCAATCATTGTAGCGATAGCATAAAAAGAAAATTTTAAATCTTATTATTCCCTAGAGGAGTGTAAACTTCTAACAAACATGGAAACATTTACAAACATTCTCCGTTATAATTTTAGTAATAACAAGACTATAATATTATCAAGAGGAGAAATAAGACAAGGAGTTGCTCGTCTGTATAGACTCCGTACTCAGTTCGCAGCGGATAACCAACAGCTGTTTAACTCTCCTACATACTACTAATCAAAAATCCCACCTAAAATACTACCGAAACCACCCCAATAAAAATATAACCGTCTCTTTCCCTCTCATACCAGCAATCATGCCGTCTCGCTCATAACTTTAAAACTAATTACCATTATAACACATATAACTCATTCCAAGTTGTAACACCTGCAAGGAATTATGGAACTAGTAGAGTAAGCAATATATTAGCTGTAGGGTCAGCAGAATTGATGACCTCCAAGGGGTTCAAGTTAACAAGTTTGCGAGTTTTTTGTCCCTAAGGAATTGTGAGGTAACTATTGAGGTACTAAAATTGATAGAATGTGGAACAAGATAGATTTTGTTGGTGGTATTTTTAAAGACTGACTGCGTGACAAAATTAATATTATATTGACCGTTATATTTCCGAGTTTGGAAATATGTTAAATTGCAATTTGAATTGCAGGTTAGGAACTTTTAAATTAATAAATAGATCATAAAGTAGTATCATTATAGAACTACTAAAAGTCAGTCGACAAGTTGACAAAATATCACATAAGTGTGAGAGATATTAGTCGGAACTAATTATTATTTTCTAAGTCGTTATATATGAAAAAAATATTAATTCAGCAAGATGACGTTCAAGATCGAATGACATAAAAAAGATTTTTCGTAAATTGACCTTTTTCTTGCTAACTGTATATTTTCCATAAAAATCATTAAATGATTTTCTTGATATCTTTAAAAATGATGGACAGTTTCTTAAGAAAGCTTTTATGTATTATGTATCTAAAATATTCTGTACATTAAATGGTAATATTTACTGTACTTAAATCAATATTATATCAAACATTAGGTTTCATCCAGCCATTAAAATACACGGTTCCTGTAATGAAAGTTTGGAGCTCCCACTTCAGAACTGCAATTTGATTAGCAGGTAATATTGGAAACTTTGTAATACACTGCTATATGAACTGAACGGTGGGTAACGTAATAGTTGAACATACAATATTGAAACCATCAATATATATACTACGTACTAGATCTGGCGTTCCGTACACTCATTGTGTTCGACTGAACTGTACTGCAATCCGTACACCTGACTTTAGATGATTTCAAGATTGATAACGTGTGGTTATATACGGAGTGACGCTCATAATATATGAACTCGAGTCTAAATGTAAACCTGGATGTGAAAAATAGTTTATATGGACGTTCGTGTCTATAGAATATACGTCAATGAAAATAAAAGTACTTTACTGTTGATAGGTCTTTCATATGTGAGAATCCGCCTGCTGTTGTTATGTGTTCCGCTTTTGAAAAAAATTATAGCCAGTATAACTACTGGACACATTAACTTAACATCTCATGTCTCAGGATGGCGAGCGCAGTGGAATACCAAACAATACTATGTATTTCAAAGTGTTGGATGATGTTTCTGCTATTTATAGGCGGTCATATCGCTAACCATCAGGCGAATAGCAAGCTCTTCTCGTCATTCAAAGCAATAAAAAAAAAGAAACTCAAAGTTTACACTGTTATCTCGGAAAGGTTAGGCAGAGATACAACTAGTACTTTCAAACTGCTCCGGCCTTATATTACACTTATTCGAAAATATGATAGAAGGCGACAATTTTGACATAAAAGGCTCAATTATTAATAGGAACATAATATATTTCGACTAAAACTCAAGTTACACCACCAGGGAATCAAACCTACGATTCACAAAAGCAGAAACAGAGCTACCATACTTCGACCAACAAAACCCAAATCGCATAGCATTCAATATTTTTTACATTTCGTAGTCTCTAACACGCGTATGACAAAATCCATTCAGGCTGCCTCTACTGATCCGGGACTTATTACGCGGTACAACAGAACAGAGACAGCGGGAATAACTAATATTATAAAATATTGATTGTATGGTTGGAAGTGTAGTTTTCATGTTAATGATAGGATTCATTCAAGAAATTCTTACTTTTTAATTTGCCTCAATTTAAGAGAAAAAAAGATTAGGAGAGCTTATTTGCTATTAATATGATACAAAGTCCTGCATGGATATTTATTTAGGTATTAAAATTCATAATGCCTAAAACTACAGGGCTTTCAAACTAATCGAATATATTTTTAAATTAAGAATACATTAAAATTACATAAATTTCAAATTATATCACAAAAATTCAAATTAAGAACACGTATTCGGCCAGTTTCAAAAATGGAAACCCGCTATCGCCCCACCATTGTGTGCGTTGCGCCCGATACGCGTCGGTACGCAATCCGCGTACCATTGATACGCCAGAGTGTCCATAAATCACCGATGTGTCTATAAAGGTCCCACTGATTCATTGCTCGCACTCGCTGTATATCAAAGTTTCCGAACGCACCTGAATTTGTGGACACCCGCGGGACTATCCGAAGAGGTAATTTTTATTTTTGGGAAATTGTTTACGCGATTTTGTAGTTGTTTTTAATGTTGGAGATAGCTTGTTCCAATCTACTGCGTATTATCTTAAGACATAACTTAAGATTATAAACTAAAACATAGTAATGAGGGCGGCATTATTCTGCCGATTGAAGGATCAATCGTCGGACCAACGTATTTATGCTAGAATTGACTGCCTCAGTGGCGTAGTTGAATTGCCAACGCAGTACGACTGCCGCTCAGAGGTCACAGGTTCGAATCGCGGATCGGCTTAGAAAAAATGTTTGGGTTTTTCTATCTTGTCTTAGTCAGAAGAAGCTTCGGAATAGAATAGAAAGCCGTTGGTGCTACGCCTGGTCTCTTTCCGGCCATCTTGGATTACCGTCTGAGAGTGCACCTGTGTATTGCGCACGCACTTGTACACTATAATATCTCTTGCGTAACTGTCTGATATTCCTTTAGATTGGCCACGTGGCCGAAATTCTACTAGATAGATTTTATTTTTATTTATGCTATATTATGCACTAACCCTCTTGTTATAAAGTCGCTTTCCCCTATCAGTATCAAAAATTATGCTTGTTAGGGTAAATTAAATAAGCAAAACGAGTTTACGTGCGATTTTTTATGTAAGATATCTTCTTTGAATGCACACAACAATAAAATAATATATAACATTATGACGTATTTTTAGTGTTTCGGCTTATAAGAACTATATTTAATAATCACATTATCAATTAAATTATTTTATTTCAATTTATCCTCATCAAAATCAGCCAAATTTACACAGTTAACATATTCTTTACCAGTAGTACAATATAAATTAATCGAATGCAGTTCGATGGATTGATGCGCTGTCGGACAGGCCGGAGAAAAACGAGCGACGGACTGAATTGATGACGCCAGTTTGGATGTATGTTTATATCAGTTTAGATTTCGTATTGATATTATAGTAGAGAATGTAATGGCTACTATGGGCTGTACATACATGAATCACGTTTTTGAATTAAATATATGTAGGTAATGGTGGTTTATTGATGGTAGATCTCATATGTGAGCCAAGCAGTGTGTAGTCACTGTTGGGTTCCGGTTTGAAGGATATTGTAGCCAGTGTAACTACTGGACTTAATAAGACAACATCTCGTGTCTCAAGATGGCAAGCGCAGTGGAATACCAAACAATACTTTTGTTACTCAAGGTATTGGTGTTTCTACTGTTTATGGACGGTCGTATCGCTTACCATCAGACGAATGGCAAACTTGCTTTATCATAAAGCAATAAAAATACAAAAGTAATTTAATGTATCGAACTATTAATGGTAGAATATATTTTATATCCGCCCATAGTGACCACCGGACACAAGATGTTAAAACCCGCCATAGTAGCCTATGTATGTGTCTTGTTCCAGGATCAGCCCTTGTATATCCGGCTCCAACAGAACGGCTTAATTATGTCGACTGTCGAAGGGGAAATCTCTTATCAGTCAGCATTCTATTGGATCCCACTCCACTTACCATCAGGTGTAGAGAGGTCACTTTACAGTACCCGTTTAAAAAAGCAGTTGGCATTTAAGAGCTAGTAGTCTTGAGTCGGCGTTTTTAAGTCAACAAAACTGGGCTGTCAAAATTCGTCATGTACTATAACTTAAGATATTATTTGAAATTGATATGTTTCTTAAATAGCAATGACCTTAAGTTGCCGACTATAATTTGACAGCATCTCAGCTGATATTAAATTTTAGGGCGAAACTGACGTTCGTCTATTAAAATGGCCCTATGTGAATACCCAGGGATTACCTGCAATATAAATAAGGTCTACTGAAATAGTACTACTGTCTTATAGTTACCAAACATAACGGCACCTTCCTGTTACCTAGTCAGTTTTATGGAAAAAAAATGGTTCACACAACCTTTTCCTGTCTTCCTCCCTTAATTTACCTCCGTCAATTCACAAGCTGAAGTGAAATTATACTGGCATTTGGATACACTCGATCAAACATAACTGATTCAAGTTTGTCAGTTCTGTTTGACTTTGCCTTTAAAGTCTCTTAGGATAAGAAGCGCGGTACTTAATGCTATGTCACTTAAAGTTAGTCTGATGTTGGTATTTAGACAACATTTACCATCAGTCGAGTCACACCCTCTTTAATTTCATTTGTTCCCCGAGTGCTTTGACTTGTCATTCTTTAAATGAGGCTTAAAAAGAGTGCTCACATCCTGGTAGGCAGTTTGCTGTGCCTCTGGAATTGCAAAGACCATGGGCGGCGGTTGCTGCTTATCATCAGGCAGATCACTAGCTCGTTTGCCTACTAAGGTGAAAAAAAAATTACATCATTCTATTTTTCCTAGCACGAGAAGTGGACAATTAATATTTTCAACTCCTTCCTATCTTTCTACTTGATTAATTTCGTTGCGGGATAATGACATATTAGTTTTCCCTGAGACTCGCTGAGCTTTCTGCTCGATGTCATAAAATGCGTGACACTGCTGATCCTGGCTTACAGGAGTTGTAGTGGTGGGTGTGAGGGCGGGAAAGTCTCTCTGTATTATCACGGGAAAATTGACATTACCTAATGTTAAGCAGTTATTCCTTCTGTTTATAAACCTTTATTAAGCAATATACTCATTACATTTCTATCTTTATTAATATCTGATTTTGTAATAACAATACTCCCAAACAATTCCAATAATTACAAATTAAAAACAAATTACAAAATGGCCGCAAACCTGACTGCGGAGACATAATTAACGAATACCTCCATTGTTAATTAAAACAGAGGCAGAAATCGCGTCAACGCGTGAAAAATGCTTAATTGGAAGCTTTTGTTTCAATAATGTACGTTATTTTGTCATTATTGAAGATATTGACGCATGGATTTAACGGTATTATATTTATTTTTTTGGATAGCTGCTGTGGTTTTCACCTCGGGTACCTACGAATGGAGTACAAGCGATCCTCCGACTTGGCATGCGTGAATTTTGTGTGGCCAGGCGCACAAGAATTGGAGGAGAACGGTTTTATTGAGTGCGTCTCTTTTTCATTGCCGTAGTCAGACGAGCAAGTAGCCTGCCACATTGGAAGCTGCTTCCTATGGTTACCATCCAGTAGCCAAGTACTAAAATTCCCGCTCTGAACACACGAGAGAAAACATATTTTTTCCATCACTATTTGCAAAACCGAACTTAGACCATCGGAAAACGGCTCACACCACCACTACACTGTTACTAAATTAGCCGCCATTTATAAGATGTAAATAGGTCGATCAGACGAATCTAGTATTCTAGGTTAGCTACAAAAAGCATGCATTTGCACTAATTATTCAAAAGGCAGTAAATACAATTTCATTGGCAAACAACCAACAACGCTGGCCAAATGTTACTTTAGGGATGTCCTCCACAGATCTTTAGTATAAAAATTAAATGCATCCAGAACATGATATCCCTAGTGAATTTGGAATATTCTGGAAATTTCGTGTAACATTCTTTATTAAATATATATGAAAATTTTGCGAGGAAACTTGTGAAGTTCTCGAAGGATTTCGAGTTTAAACCAAATTAGTGACCAAGAATTTTTGATATAGTATGCATGAGGATATCTTGGTGAATGCGTCTTGTTCTCTGTTTAGATGAGCCAGTTCTATGGATCAAATATTTAACCCCTATTAGTAGCAGAATACTGGAGATGGAAGAGCTCATTAGTCAGTAAAAAAATATGATGGAACAATTGCCGAATTCTAAATGAAGGAGTCAAAAGGAATCTTGGTCAATCTCAGTATACGAAGCAATAGCAAACTGTATATCTAGTTACTGATATGAACAGCTTAGTTAACAAGCAAGTGTAAGACATTAGACTAGCCTCAGTTCAGCCTTTCATATTCTTTTTTGAAGGTATGAATGATGTGACTAGCTTGCCGTTCGCCTCATGATAAGTGATACGACCGCCCATAAAAAGTAGAAACACCATCCAACACCTTGAATTACAAAGTATTGTTTGGTATTCCACTGCGCTCGCCATCCTGAGATATGAGATTTTAAGTCTTATTATGTCTAGTAGTTACACTGGCTACAATATCTTTCAAACCGATACACAACAATGACTACACACTGCTGCTTGGCGGCAGAAATAGACGTTATGGTGGTACCTACCCAGATGGACTTTCACATATGAGATACCTACAACCAGTAGTAATGCAAAATTCTAAATAACACTGTTCCGCCACAAAGCCGCGTCAAGGAGTGAACGTCAAAAAATAATACATCACAACGTCGAAATATCTTATTTCAATGGAAGTCCGTCCTTATAACG
>NC_051116.1:3690823-3770848 GCF_014839805.1 Manduca sexta | reverse complement strand
TGTGTTTTTATATAGATGTAAACATATTGTTAGTTTGTATTTGTGAGGGGAACTAATCGCTCTACTGATGGTAATTATCTAATAGTAATGGCATTTATAAATAAGATTTAAAGTGTTGTGCGACAAATCTCTTGTCTGAAACATCAAATTAAGATTTCTAAATCTTAATTTGATGTTTCAGACAAGAGATCTAAATGTCTCTATCTAATCTAATGTCCACTATACTGAATTTAATGTAATTAAAATCTAAAATTGTAGGTTAGGGCTTAGTGGTAAATAGACACTAAATAAGAGAGTTATGCGTGTACCTCGTTATAGTTTTAATTAACATAAATAATTATCGGTACAAAAAAAAAGCGGCGGTAGACTAATTGGATGTGGAACGGACTGCCAAGACGAATGTCCGCAGGTTCAAATCCCAAGGGCACACACGTCTGACTTTTCTAAAATCATGTGTGCATTCTTTGTGAATTTATCGTTCGCTTTAACGGTGAAGGAAAACATCGTGAGGAAACCTGTAGTACATCTGAGAAGTTCTGTGTAGGAATTTCGAAGGTGTGTGAAGTCTACCAATACGCATTAGGCCAGCGTGGTGGACTAAGGCCTAATCCCTCACAGTAGTAGAGGAGGCCCGTGCTCAGCAGTGGGCAAGTATATAATATAGGGCTGATATTATTAATTATCGGTACCAAAATTAATTTACTTACCTTTGAGTTGTACTTTAAACTTTGTTATCTGGATGTATACACATTCGCTCATGCATTTTGGTGCATGATTTGCACGGGGCATTCATAATGCTCGTTAACTTTGAGATTTTCACTGTTTATGCTTTGGCGTCCGTGGCATATTATGTAATCTTGCTTGTTACAAATAATTTCTTTACTTCTTTAAATAGTTAACTCAGACTTTCGGATACGGCAATCATTATCTTAAGAAATCCTATTGTATATCACATAAAAGTTCTTCGAAACCATTCGTAGCATATATTACTCTTCAATATCTTTATTAATTTTGAACATAATCTACAAAATGGTTTTATTAGTTATCTAGATTTACAGTGGTCACTGGTCAGTCAACATATTAACACATGAATCGTTTTGATTATATAATACATAATATATCACCCCAGTATTATATTATACTGTCCCACTGCTGGACTCGGGTCTCCTCTACTACTGAAAAGGGAGGGGGGTTCGTTCTGATGTACAAGTAACTTAGTTTATGAACAATCTTTATTTTGATTCTGATAATTAAATTTTATTTCGCATACAAATTGCTGTGACAAAGGTTATTTTCCGTCTCCTTCACTCTGGTGGTGTTGAGTATATCTCTCTCGTTTCTCGGGTGATTATCCCAAGCTCGTATAACTAATCATGTAGTTAATGTAGTTTGTGGCAGTCGGAGATAGGTCAAGCATCTGTCTTGTGTCATTTGCTTGGTACTAAGAAAACTCGATTCGATTTCGTCTCGTCAAGTAACAAAGGGTTAAAAGTGAGTTTCGATCGATAAAAGATTTAGTATTTTAGGGATTAAAACTGATTATATATACCTATTGGTATTTTTTATAAGAATATATATTCTATACGTTATGTATGTATATTATAAGTGTATTTATGTATATATATATATATATATATATATATATATATATAAATAAATATTATTAGTTATCATTTGAAATAATCTCATATATCATTTGTATATTTATTAACCACAATTTTTATTATATTCACTGGACTGTTCCCTCTTACTCATTTTCTTATATCTTATGGCTGTCTGGAAGACATTGCTTACAGCGATAAAACTGCCCTTTGCACTTATTGTATTATCTCTAATTTTTACTTAAATTATTTTACTTATGTGAAACAAAGCATGAATAAATAAGTACTAAATAGTACTGAATTGGCACAGACTTTTCACAGTAGATGTTACGAGCAAGAGTATTTGTTGATAGCAAAAGTTCGCTGTCAAAGGAATTATAAATGGGTTGTGTAATGCCAACCTTTAAGGCTATCTCACAACAAACGAAACGATTTCAGAATTGAATCTAAAGAAAATTACAATGTATATGGGATGAAATCAAAAAGATTACCTGATTTTTTTGTCTATTTTTGTTTTTATTAACATTGTGCGACACTAGCAAAAATACCGTTGTAGCCAGTGTAACTACTGGACACAATAAGACTTAACATCTCATGTCTCAGGATGGTGAGTGCAGTGGAATACCAAACAATACTTTGTAATTCAAGGTGTTGGATGGTGTTTCTACTGTTTATGGGCGGACGTATCGTTTACCATCAGGCGAACGACAAGCTCGTCTCGTGATTCAAAGCAATAAAAAATAAAATAAACAGTGGCAACCATAATATAAAAGAAGAAAAACAAACGAAATGTAACCATAAACTCATTGGCGCTGTTCTCTGTGTTAAAATTCTCAACCAAATTATCCACTCATTTAAGGACATTTCAATATAACTTAAACTCATAGTAAAGTAAAAAAAATAATATAATTAGTCGCCAAATTAAATAATACGATTAGAAAGGCGTCGGTTTTTTACCTACAAATTAACGCCCCAGGAACACTTAGAATTTTAGATTTCGGACCGACATTTCTTTATTTTAATATTAAAGCCACTTAAATGTAGATTTTTAAGATATTTGGACGTTTTTTTCATGACTGGTATTTGAGTGAAAATATTATGGTATTCTTAGTTTATCTGCAGTCGTGTCGCTTTCAGTCGAGCGGATTGCTCGTCTGGTCCCATCTGTCAGAAATCTAGCGTAAAGTAGCAGCTAAACTGTTGTATGATGGTAGGTCTCTCACACGCGAAAGTCGGCCATGGCAGGTACCACCGCAATGGCCATTTCTGCCGCTAAGTAACAGTTTGTAGTCACTGTTGTGTTCCGGTTTTAAAGACATTGGAGCCAATGTAACTACTGGACATAATAAAACTTATTTTTTCATATCTCAGGATGGCGAGCACAGTGGGATACCAAACAATACCTTTATATTCAAGGTGTTGAATGGTGTTTCTACTGTTTATGAGCGGTAATATCGACGATCAGGCGAACGGCAAGCTCGTCTCATCATTCAAAGTAATAAAACGCATTTCGTAAGCTTCCAATATGGTTCTTACGAAATTGATCACTTACAATCACATGACGTACTTACCTACTAAAAGAAAAGCTACAAAGCTCTTTACAATAAAGCTTTGGAAAGCACAGCGAGAAACCGTGAGCAGTAAAGTAATACTATTTAACGTAGCATCTTTAACGTTGAACAATTCAGAAGCTATTATCTCTTGTACGAATGTTTTCATTTTGTATTCAATTGCGAAGCATTTATTTTAGTTTTATGAAAATGTTAGTTCAAATGTTTTTATGTTGATACTAATTTTGTATTATACAAAATATTACTGCTTCACTATTAGTTGTTTTTTTTTAAGTACAGCAAAGTGACTCCATTGCAGCTGATGGTATGTAGAGTAGGGTCCAATAGAATGTCGACTGATGAGAGATGATTACCCCTCGACAGTCGACACAATTATGCCGGCCTGTTGGAACCGGATATGAAAAGGCTGATCCCGGAACGAACGGAACTCCCTTGGCAGGAGACACAATCATGCCGGCCTATAGACAGACCGATCCTAGAACGCGACACACATACGTGGGCTACTATGACGGGTTTTAACACCTTGTGAACGGTAGTCGCTTTCTGGGCGGATATAAAATATATCCTACCACTAGCAAATGGTGTAGAAGTCATGTAGAATTTTTATAGTAGTGGATTTCCTTGCGATGTTTTACTACCGTTAAAACAAACGATAATTGGAAACGAGTACAAATTTGAAAAAGTTGCAAACCGTTCTTTCCAACCAGGTTATTTCCGCATAAGTTGATAATTTAGGGACCCATTTACCGTGAGGTGACCCACTTATGTTACCTTCATTTCATTTCATTTTATAACGTGTTACCCTTCTTCGGAAAAAAAAGATTTAATGGGTGGGTACCTAGTATTTCAACTGTACCTTTTAGTGCACAAAACTTGTGATTTTATGTATCGGGTGGTAGATTTTTAGTAAGCTAAGTTGGTATCTTACAATTATTTATAATGAAATCTGTCCGTTGTTTAAAGTAGCGTCATAACTTGAATTAGATATCTTCAGAGTAGTTTCAAATAAAACTTAAAAACTACTTAAATAAATCCTTTTTTCAATTGTATCTCACAATTCTCCGACACTGTAAAGTGGAGATTCCCCTAAAGCCTTTTGTTACGTTTTAAACATGACATTTAACAATATTAATGTTACATTGCAACTAAATGCCACAAGGCAATTACGCAGACATTTCTCGGAACAACCGATTCCGCAGACCGCAACACAAAGGAATTTACGCTTTAACACATAAAGAATAGTTGTAATTTTTCAACGACAAGGTATTCGAACGTTTACACAAGAATTTTGTGGAATTTAAAAGCTTTGATATGGTTGTAGCATGAAACTTCAGTGGTGAGTAAACAGGGCATGGTTCGCATATTTGTGCCCTGGGCTTACATTATTAAGTATAAAGGGCTTTAGTTTAGTAATGTTTTACTTGTGAGGCTTAGAGTTCGAATCCCAGGTCGAGTAATAAATAGTATGTAATTTTTTGTTGCAAAATTCTGTTAGAGTTAGGAAACAGAGTCGCTGGCCACCAATTTATGTATTGCTTAAGATGCATTTTCAAAGGCTTCCACATTATTGTGAAACATATGGTCAAGTAAGTATGGTATCTAAGGATGCATGTCATAACCTAGTTGGTAATGATAGTGGTGCAGATGAAAATACGTAGACCCTCTCAGTTTCTGTTACTGAACAATCGCCAAAGGGGTATGCAGAGGCGCAACCAGGTCACCCACTTTTAGCCAAGTGTGTTCCGTCCCATGATGTGATAGTGGGCGAGCCTATCGCCATATCGGGAATAAATTCTAGACTCTTACCTGATACAGAGAAGAAAAAAACCCAAATATCACTTTGCTCAACCCGGAATTCGAACCCAGGTCCTCAGAGCGCCGTACCACGCATGCAGTAAAACTACGCCACGAGGCAGTCAACTGTTTCTATTACTGATATGGAAATATTATTATAAATAAATAAACAATAAACGATCTTTTTCTAAACATATCTATACATAGTAAAACAGCCAACTACACGTATAGCAGTCGACTCCCCACGTTCCCACGGGAGCCGCGATCAAGTTCGGTCGCGCTTCGCTGGATACTGTGGGACGGTCGCCTTACGCCGCGCTGTCATGTCGGTACAAGAATTACGTACCTGTTTTTAGTTTATGTTATACTAGGTATTGCTCCCTGCTTTGGTGTGTGAATAACCTTTCCGTACAAAAGTTCCTAAAACACTATACATTGCTAGTGCAATATTCAAAATCAGATTAAAAATTCCTTTATGTCCCATGGGAGCAAATTACTGAGATAAAAAATGGCCGACATGTTAATCCAGGACGTAGTCTATCTGTGTACCAAATTTTATCCAAATCCGTTCAGTTATTTCGGCGTTTACTTCTAACAAACATTCAAACATTTTCACAAAATTTCGCATTTATATTAATAAGATAATAGAGATTATATAAGAAGTAAGATAAACAAATGTCTTAAGTAGTGTATTGAAAGATGTGTTGCTTTTGAGATCTGCAAGAGACCTAGGCCAGAATAGCCAGCTCTGAGACCCACGGTCGGAAAATTAATATTGTGTTGTTCTTCTCAGTTTCAGCCTGGAGTCTGGAATTTGTGCCCGACATGGCGATAGGCTCGCCCCCTATCACATGGGACTGAACGCCCAAGCAAAAACGCCTGATGTGTGTTTGTGTTTGTTTTTTGTTATAAATGTGAAAGTGTGCAGAGATAGTATTTAATAAAAACTTAGAAACCAGAAGTAAAAAGTTGCATATTTTATAATCTAGAACAAGTTTGCTCAGGTATATTCTGGTTTACAATATAGGCACCATTTTACTTCGGAAAGATGCATAATGGGAATATTACTCCAAAAACACTTACAATATGTGCGAAGTCGCTAGCACCACCTTGTGTTTAATACAAATTATGTTAAAACTACCAGATGCATAGACAACTGTTGCAATAAAAAATAAAGGCAGAAATCAGAGACCTCTCAAGTGAGCAATACTAAGGCTTCCCTCTCAAGTTACCGACCAGTCAATATAGACCCCTCATTCCTCCACACTCCATTGGAATTGTAGAAGCTTTCGCTTGTGGTTAGCATGTGAAAGGTCTTCCTTATTGGTTATTGACAAGTATCTTTAGTTGAGGTGAATGGTTTTTTATGGTTTAATCTGGTTGTGACAAATAAAAAGAATTATCGTATACCTTTTCTTGGTTTAAGCTAACTTTGTACTAAATTTCATCAAAATAGGCTCAGACGGTTATTGGTGAAAGCATAACATACAGACAGAAGTGCTATTATTCTATTAGTATGTATTTTAAAAAAAAGTATTCCTTCATATATAATATAGTAGTACGCTCGCGATTAAGTTGACTTGATTAAGTTATAGTTATGTCAAAAAAATACTAATAAACATGAGGTATAAAGTTCAAGGTCGTGTGACACGGCCGGCACAAATGAAGCAGTCGCGCGCCCGTCCGTGAATCCGGCGGTCAAACGTTTACTTGGACTGTACTTTATAATGTACGATATGGACAGATTTGTTGGACCGATTTTTGACGGTTGAATTAATGACTAAAGAAGTTGAAAGAAAGAAAAGAAATTTATTTTGCAACAAACACGTTACATACACATAACAAACAAAACAAGCGAAACACACAAAACAAATGATTGTGTTGTGAAGGGCCGTTTTGGTTATTCATAAACTCGTTGACTGTACGTGGAGCTATGACAAGCTTTGTCTTGTGGGATATTTTTTGTAATGTCGTTAATGTGATATTAATTATCTTTGCAATGTCTTTAGTATAACAAGAACGCGCATTATCACTTACAAAAGCATAGGATTGTCAATTTTGTTTAAAACACAAAATCACGTGATAATGTGACATCACTAATATCTTTTAAATAATGGACAATGAAATATACGGATTTGAACACATTTATGAACAAACATCTACTTTTGGATTACACTTGTACGTATGATTATTATCCATATTGTATTATCAGACCAACTTACATATGTTGAGAAATAAATTGACAAAATACAGAATAATTTAAACTCAGATCACAGATAATTGAAAAACAACCGTCACCGACATATCGCATCGTATAAAGGGTCGTGTTAAGGAAAACGCACCGGTCCGTGAATCCGCCACAACTGGCAGGACGAGCCGTTGGTCGGGGCGGCGAGGGAGTCACGCGTGTTGTCTACTTGTGAAGGGACGTTTCCGCGTAAGTGTTTGCCAGACTGCCACACGCGGTTGTATTATGTGGTACTGCTCTACATGTGGGCCCAGGTTCGAATCCCGTGTCGGGTAAACTGATATGGGGTGTTCTTAGGGTTGTCAGATTATTTTTCAGTCTATAAGGGACAAATGATTAAATGGACAAAAAATACGAGACTTAAATTTTTAATCCAGAAACAAAATTATTTTGTGACATTTTTTTATATTTTTCCGAGGATCGAATCGGTTTTAACATATTTGTAACAATCAATACAATTGTAATCATAATTAAAAAGAGGTATCAAATCGTTTTTTATTAAATTTATTGAAAACCGAGTCATATTAATATATATGCGAAAATGCCAACATTGTGCGCGTGAGTACTTGTTTATCCTTCCGGGACATTTTAAAATGTGCCTAAAATACGGGACGCCCCAGTAAATACGGGACGTCTGGCAACACTAGGTGTTCTGGTCAGTATCAGTCCCTAATTTGTTATCATATCATGGGACGTAATGTATATGACGAAGAGTGGATTAGTTGCAACTCTGTCCAATTCAGATTAAAGCCTGAAATTATGTATGATTGTAAATATATAGTAGGGTTCCAATATTGCTGTTTATAATTATACCACTAAGATACCCCGCAGATATATTGTACCATAAAATAAGGGTAAAGATATTTTTAATTTTCTTAAATCTTACTTCTTATCTTATAAAAAGCGAAAGTTTGTTCAAAATGTATGTTTGGATGTTTGCTAGAAGTAAACGCAGAGAGCTGAACGGATTCGGATGAAATTTCACAAATAGATAGGCCATGTCTTGGATGGACTTATAGGTTTTTTACCACGAGCATTTTGCTCCCGTGCAAAATAATGTAATTTTACTATCTAAATTTTTGACGATGGTCTTCTAGAGACTTTGTGGAGGGAAAAGCTTTTGAAGTGAGCGAAGCCGCGAGCATACCCAGTTTGTACATATAAAACAAAGACCCTTTTTCTGTCTGTGTGTGATCGATTTTCTCAAAATCTACGGAACGGATTTTTATGATATTTGGTGTGGAGATAGTTTGACACCCTGGGAAGGTTATAGGCTACTTTTTATCCCAGAAAACTCCTTCACGCGGTCGAAGCCGCGAGCAAAAGCTGGTTTATTATAAAATTGAACTTCAACTACATTGCAAAACTAATCAAGGATAAAAACCTCTCAATCATCCTTGGCATGTCTAATGTTGCGCAACAAGCCCGGCTGCATGTCAGGCAACATTTTGTATGAAATCTTTTAGTAAATTAATAATTAGTTTTTCTTAGAAATACGTTCTTATACAAGGAATTTTCATTCAATGTAGGTTATTTAGTTAATTTCGAAATTTCTTATGAAATCTTGCTTTATGAAATTCTTTGACGTGAGTGGTATGAAGCATTGACTCTTGAAATTTTAGTGTAATCGTACTTCTTAATAATATTATTTTTATAATAATTATAATCTTAAAATGTTGTTAATATAATTGAACAAATTCGTGAATATATTTAGAGGTTAGAAATAAAGGCACAAGTCTGTGAATGGATCACGATGGACTTTTTATTCGAAAGGTGTGCTATCTTATAAATTATTTATTGGACAGGTCCTTCACACGGGGGGACGTGAACAACAACTAGTATATCAATTTATAACACGTTTTCAATCTTCAATCATTTCATAAATTCTATAAATCTCGCTATTAGTCCATAAACTAGCGAGGGTCGGTATACACGGTGATCTGTTGCGATGGCTTTCTTCTTATCTTTGTAACCGTAGCCAAGCAGTGACTATTAAAGGTTATTGCTCTTCGTTTGTCCCGGTTTCTTCAGGAGTTCCTCAGGGCTCTCACCTTGGTCCATTATTGTTTAATTTATTTATAAACGACATTCGTGACATTATACATAATTCATCTATACTCATATCTGCCGATGACATGAAAATTTTTAGAAAAGTCTGTAGTATATCTGAATGCTTACTTTTGCAAGATGATCTTGATCGGTTATGTAGATACTGCAAAGATAATTTGTGAAATTTAAATGTCGCTAAATGTAGCGTCATATCCTTTTCGCGTAAGATTACTTCCATTAACTTTAAGTATAATCTAGATGGTCATTTTCTTAATAGGGTAACCGAGGTGAGAGACCTGGGAATATATCTTGACAATAAACTCTCAAAGTTATCACGTAAAATATATAACTGCTAAGGCCTACCGTATGCTCGGTTTCATTCTAAGAATTTGTAAGGACTTCAAGTGTGACTCCACACTCATTCTTTTGTATAATTCATTTGTAAGATCTATTTTGGAATATGGCTCTATAGTCTGGAACCCCAAATACAAGTTATATATAGATGCTATAGAAAAAATTCAACGGAAATTTGTTAAGCATGTTAATTATAAAAGCCACTCATCGAATGTTAGTTGATATAAGACCATTGGTAGATCGTCGAACACTGAGAGACCAATTATTTTTGTTTAAATTAATTAGAAACAGTATTGACTCTTGATATTTATTGAGTTGTTTGAGGTTCAGATGTCCAAGTTTACGAACACGTAATTCTAATAAGTTCTTGTTTAATTTGCCCAATGTAAGAACGAATTACGCTCAAAACACATTTATCTTTAGAGTCTGTAATGAGTACAATAAAAAATTTTCTCATATAGACCTATTTACAGGCTCCTACTTAAAGTTTAAAAAACATATTAGAGTGTATGTAATTTTAATTAGACTTTTTGTTTTATGTTTTATCTTTTGTACTAGTTTTGCTCTTAATTTGATATTGCGGTATTTTCAATATTTATCAGTGAAAACTTTACTGGTCTATGTATTAGTCTTAATGTCATTAATATTATGAATATAACTGTACTGTTTGTTTTCCAAATATAATAAAATAAATTAATAAAAAAGTCAATATTCAAGTCTAGATTTTACCCGCCACAAAACATTTATTTCCATAAATTCATAAATTCTATAAATAACATAAAGAAGTTAATATTCTAGTCAAGATCTTTCCCGTAAAACATTTATAAAGTCTAGTTTTATCCACATGGGTGACACCAGACCGAAAAACCGTTGACTCAGCATCTACCGCGCCTGAAAGGGCAAAGGTCAATAGTCTAGGCTGTCTAGAATTATAGACTTAACTGTACCTTAGCTTTTTTGTATCTGACCAATCCATACTTGCATTATATATGCGAAGGTAATCTGTCTTTTTGATTTTAAGGCTGGACTACTGGATTTCGATTAAATTTGTTTTGGAGATAGCTTGATTCACTAAGTAGGACATAGGCTACTTTTTATCTATAAACGCATCTTACCACTAGACCTACCAGTCTAAAAATCTCTGCTGGTGGTATGATTTTTTATATCCGCCCGAATAGCGACCACCGTACACAAGGTGTTTAAACCCGCCATACTGCCGCGCTAAGCGCAAAAGCGGTATGTCAGAGAAACGTTATTTCGAGATAATAGAAGTTTTTAAATATAGTTTTATAGTTTTGTATGTAAAACTGAGATAGAGATAGTCTTCTAAGGTTTTTTTTAACAAGTTCTAAACAAGATACCGTTATTTAGGTTCATTGGATGGGTATTTCTTTAAGCTATCTGATGACATAAAAATCAAGATTATTATTTTTTTGAGATACCGCTTGTGAGCGTAGCACGGCAGCATAGTGGCCCACATAAGAGTGTCGCGTTCCGGGATCAGCCTGTATATCCGGTTCCAACAGGCCGACATAATTGTGTCGACTGTCGAGGGGTAATCATCTCTCGTCAGTCGACATTCTATTGGACTTCACTCCACTTACCATCAGCTGCAGAATGTTCATTTTGCCATGCACGTAAATCGTATCAACTGCCGCGTTCAGAGATGACTCTAATTCCTTTATTGACCCAACTGTGAACTATTGGATCCGACATTCGCAATCCCAGATCATTAGTATAATGATTTGCGGATTTCTTGCGGTTACCGAAGGAATATCATTGGACTTAAATGGCTTGAAAAGGGGCATCTAGTATGATGCGTCATTGGTTGTATGTTTTGGATTTTCTACTTTAGTTTTATGCGTTAAGTTTCAGATTACATTGGTAAAGTTAAAAAAATAGTGTAAGGAGATAGAAAAATATACGTATCTTTGTGGATACAAAAATGTACAAATGTTTGAATGATTTCAGTGGAATGTTTTTTTAGTTTGCCCTATAAAATGATAAAACTAGCACAATTGGTGAGGTACTTACTTTACAAAAATCTTGACACGGAGTACCAGATTTCTTGCGTATGTTTCTACTAGGTTTTCTCAATTGGTGTACTTTAAAAACATCTTGACTCAAAGTACCACATTTCTTACGTATGTTACTACTAGGCGTTGGTCGCTTCGCCAAGTCAATTCGAATATATTTCCACTTCATCAAACAAGAAACATAAGGGTATAGGTTTCACGCGATAAATTCCGTCAAGTAACATCCCGTAACCGGACACCAAACCCGGGACCTCGCACACATCCTTCACGTCCTACCGGCGCGAGGCAACCGAGCGTGATTCCTTAGGGTGACTTATCTTGTTATGAGGGTGGAAAATTTTAATTTCTTGAGTCAGAAAACGAAATTTTTGGCAAACAATGTTATATTCCAAGGTTGTTCAAACAGGCCGCCACAATTAATACGACTGGCGACTGATAATTGCTTAATCAATAGTCTATCTGGATGCCACTTAACATCTCTTGCAGAGGAAGCACTTTGCCGTTAATTTATATAAAACACTGAGTAACTCCAGATCGAAATCTACGCTCGACATGGCGATAAGGTCTCTTTTGTAATGTGACAGTTGTAATTTTCGCGTTATGTAGACTACTTGCTGGACTTCTTGTGGTATTTATAACATAAGAATTACAAACTTCTTATTGAATAACTTTTTCTTTGCGTACTTAATGATTAGAATTTAAATATATTATACTTCTTTTCGGAATATCGTTGAAGCTTATTAATTTTGATTTATTTGGAAGAATAATGTTGTTATAAATTATCTATCTATACTTATAATAAATCTGTAGAGAGGTCAATTCTGTACATGAAATATATTTCCAAAATAACTATCAGGGGGTGATTAGGGATCGATACTGATGCCAAAAATGCAATTAGTAAAATTTTTGTCTGTCTGTCTGTCTGTCTGTATAACCGTTATAGAAACAAAAACTACTCGACGGATTTTAACGAAACTTGGTACAATTATTTGTCATACTCCTGCGCTGGTTATAGTATACTTTTCATCACGCTACAATTAATAGGAGCAGAGCAGTGAAGGGAAATGTTGGGAAAACGGGACAAGTTATTCCATTTTTTAAGCTTCCGTCGCGTGTGCAACCTTAATGGTTAAAGCTACGCAGATATCATGTATGACGGAAATGTTCTCCTTAAAATTATGTAAAATATATCCCACGACAGCATATGTCTATCTTTTATGGTTGACTCACAATAACACGTGTAAATCCCGATAGCTTAGCATTTCGAAGCATTCTCATTATATTTGTCTACTCTTACGTTTATAACACTCTCAGTCATCCCTAATTAAAAAAGTTAACATTATTAATTAAATATTTCATAAAAAAGAATCATAGAAATCGGTATAGAAACACCAAAGTTATACATGAAATACGCTAATAATAAGCCATCATGCGTGAATACTGAATCATGCTATAAGATTCTTTCGATTTCACCAGGATCCCATCATCAGACCCTGACCGGACAATCGGACCACCTGCATACCACCATACATTAAAAAAACATCCCGACAAATTGAGCACCCCCTCCATTTTTGAAGTCCGAAATCCACGCGGGCGAAGCTGCGAGCGGAAGCTAGTAATAAAATATAACTAAACAGTTCTAGCATGTAAATATTATTAGCTAATGTGTCAACTACAATATTTTCCACATATTATATAAAGATTATTACGTACATATTATAACCATAGCTATATCTATAACATTTCTTGTATTTTTTGTATACTCTACTCGAATTTATTAGCGGCTTTGCTTACGTGAAATACTTTAAAATCCTTACACAAATGCTACATTTGACTTACATTATAACTTTAAGGTATATTGTAATCTATTTCTGATAAATTTAAATAAATAATGAGACTTCACAACTCAAAATTTTGTATATTTGTAAAAGCAATTCATAAACAGCGCAAACAGGACATAAGTCGATGCGCCATATTTCAATAAAGGATTAACTGGCTTACGGGAACGGTTGGTATTGTGGTCTAGGTACTGCTGGCTTCCTCGGAACTGATCACTTGGTGTACTGCAGTGTGACCTAAATATATGAATATACTGTATATACAGCCATTTCGACATTGTCTTTCTCATTAAAAACACAAACTTTTATTCTTGAATATATTTTGCAATTCGACCCGTGGATGTATAAAAAAGTTACGAGTAAAATAATATTCATAAAATATAAGTTTAATTTTACACGCCTTAATGAAACAAATATTCTTCCACAAAGAGGCTTGAGTCATTAAGATAATTAGCAAGACCAATCAGTATAATTTTCACAACTTACATGCAACCATATAAGTAGCTAAACAAATTCAAAACTTTAAATCGCCTATACACTTTTGTGATTTTACAATTTTTTCCACAAAAATTGTTGTAAATATGGTATATGTTCTTAGTAATTAAATAAAGTTAGTAAAAAGATGTTATTGACATGAGTGTTTATTTCGGACTAAAGAGAAGTAACTATGGCAAACAAAATACAATTAGTTCTAAAAATAGAACATATAAAAAATAATAAGTCACGACGAAGGTTACAATCTCCAACAGCCGCCCTTAATCGCAGTTGTGACAGAAACAAAACAAATAAAATAATTAAGTTTCTAAACCTAAGTTAACTACACATCGTTTGTGTGCTAGAGGTCCGAGGGCCTTCGTTAGTACATCAGCAGGCATATCGTTACTTTTTATATATTCTAACTTAACAATGTTATTAGATACCTTTTCCCTAATAAAGTGAAACCTAGTATCTATATGCTTCGTCCTGCTGTGGTGTACAGGATTTCGAACAAGATTAATGGCACTTTGGCTGTCAGAAGCTAAGTTAACTGAACAAAGTATACCTGTTATCTCGTATATAAACCGACGTAAGTAACACGCTTCCTTCGTGGCAGACGCTAATGCCATATATTCTGACTCGGCCGAACTTAACGCAACAGTAGGTTGCTTCTTGGATTCCCATGATACTGGACCTCCACTTAACTTGTAAACATAACCGGTGTATGACCTTCTGTCGATTGGACAGTTTGCCCAGTCTGCGTCACAAAAACCCTTTAAAGGTTCTCTATTCTTCCTGTAAACCAATGAATAGTTTAGGGTACCTTTTAGGTATTGCAGAATCCTTTTAGCAGCATTCCAGTGTTCTTTAGTAAAACACGTATTAAATTGACTTAAATAGCTCGTGGCGTAAGCGATGTCTGGTCGTGTGTTTACCGCTAGATACATGAGGCATCCTATTAAGTTTTGATAAGGATAAGACTCACCGACTTGACCATCCATTCTTTTTCCATATTCTTTTTAATTAATGGAGTATCCACGGCCTTACAATCCTTCATATTAAATTTTTCTAATATAGAAAGAATATAATTTCGCTGGTTCAACCTTATACTCTTGGAATCACTTTCAACTTGTAGTCCCAAATAACATTTCAGTATTCCGAGATCTTTTAATGAAAAATATTTCGACAAATCATTCTTGACAGTGTCAAATGTCAAATCAGAATTAAAGAAGACTATTATGTCATCAACAAAGATTCCTAATATTACAAGTTCTTTACCAAAAGTTTAGTATACACACAAGGTTCGGAAGGAGTTCCTATGAAACCTATTTTAGAAAGCGTTTCATTTAACTTTTTATTCCAAGCTCGCGGTGCCTGTTTAAGACCGTAAAGAGATTTCTTCAATAAACAAACTTTGTTTTCTTTACCCTTTTCAATAAAACCAAGAGGTTGCTCCATGAAAACTTCTTCTTCTAAATCTCCGTTAAGGAAAGCTGTATCGACATCTAAGTGCTTCATTCTCAATTTCATATCTGCAGCTATCGCAAACAACGTGCGGAGGGAAGAATGACGAATCACTGGTGCGAACGTCTCGTTGTAGTCTACACTTTCAACTTGATGAAAACCTTTGACGACGAGTCTCGCTTTATACTTGGTAATATTACCATAAGCATCTCTTTTAATTTTGTAAATCCATTTACATGGTATAACCTTTTTGTTAGGTCTATCTACTAAATTCCATGTATGGAGTTTCCTTAAGGAACTATACTCATCAACCATAGCATGTTGCCACTTATCAGCATCATCAGCATGAGTAGCTTCGTAATATGTCGTAGGTTCATTAGAATCTACCATTGATGTATTGTAAGCTTTATAAAAATTTGTTGTTTTTCTGTCTCTGGAAGGGTATCTGCGCTCAGAGTGCGATTCCTGTTCCAAATTCGCTGTCTCTTCTTCCACACTAGGCAGTCTTAAGCCACTGAGAGACTCTCGTTCTTCCAGAGTCACTGACTCTTTTGTACTTTCTAGATTTACTGGTAAAGTTGCTTCAGCCGCCGGGCTGATACTCTCATCACAGTCATAGAATTGACAGTCATGATCAAACTCAGACTCAATCTCTTTTTGCTCATCAAATAACAATATAGATTCTGACTGTGCGACAGACTCAGATTAAAAAAGGTTGCATCTCTGGATATAATAACTTTTCGTGGGTTAGCAGGATCCCTTAAAATATAAGTGCCTGGATTTTCAGAATAACCGACGAAAATTGCTTCCTGTGCCTTGACATCTAATTTCTTCCTGTGACACGAAGGTATATGGACTAGAGCTCTACAACCAAATACTTTTAGATGGCTAAGATCACCTTTTCGTCCATACCATTTGTCATAAGGAATTTGTCCACCTAAGGCTCGATGAGGAGACCTATTCTTAAGGTAAATGGCAACTTGGAATGCATCTTCCCAGAATGCTTTCGGTAGTGAACTTTCAGCTAGCAACGTTCTTGCCTTTTCTGTAACCGAACGATGGGTGCGTTCCGCTACTCCAACTTGCTGAGGACTATAAGGCGTCGTTGTTTGATGTTCAATACCTTTTGAAGCAAGATAATCAACAAACTCTTTATTCACGAACTCCTTACCTCCATCAGTCCTAATTGCTTTAATTGTTTTATCTAACTGATTTTCAACAAAACATTGAAACACACAAAATATATCTTTGACTTCTGTTTTAGAAGAAATAAAATAAGCAAACACTTTTCGCGTATAATCGTCTACTATTGTCAACATATATCTATTTCCTTGAAAAGAAGTTGTAGACACCGGTCCCATCAAATCCATATGGATCAGTTCCAAAGGGGAAGTAGCCCTATTAAACGCTAACCTTTTGAAAGGTTTTCTTGCTTGTTTACCTTCCACGCAAGCGATACAACTAGTTTTATCTACTCCTGTATACTTTATACCTACCTTGTGATTTTTCAGTTGGTTCATGCCTATACGACACAAATGTCCTAACCTCTTATGCCAAATTTGATAACTATCCTGACAACCAGAGTGCACATCTTGTGTCAAAAATTATCCGCCACATTCTCGGAAACATTTACAGTTCCATCTAAAACGTACAG
This sequence comes from Manduca sexta, assembly GCF_014839805.1. Classification (NCBI taxonomy): domain Eukaryota; kingdom Metazoa; phylum Arthropoda; class Insecta; order Lepidoptera; family Sphingidae; genus Manduca; species Manduca sexta. The sequence continues at coordinate 3,753,762 of NC_051116.1, read as the reverse complement.
TCCACCACAGGGCGAGGCATGAGCAACAGATTCACCTGTAAAATTAAAAGTATCAGATTTATAAAAGTTACATCCATTTTTATCAAAAACACAAATAAAACCCTTTTCAACAGTTTTATATACAGATAACAAACTAGCTTTCAAATCTGGTATATAAGCAACATCACTAATATTGTTGACCACGTTCTCGGGCGTGTTTATTGAAATATTTCCAATTCCGCAGCACTTAATCTGTTCTCCATTTGCGACAGTAACAGTACCTTGATTCTGTATCGAGATATTCTGAAACCAGTCCCGTCTAGAAGTCATGTGTCTAGTACAACCTGAATCTACATAAATTATGTCCTTTCTTGGGTTTCCAGAAGTATTAAGACTTGTAAATATCGTATCATTGGTATTTACCGCATTGCCTTTCTCCTTCTTATTTCTCAGTGGACAGTCTGGTCTCTTATGTCCAGGTGTCTTGCACTCATAACAAACTATATTCTTCTTCATTGACTTAGGCTTCTTCTTCGCATGAAAAACAGAGTCTAATGACGTAGCCACATCTTTGGACATTTCATTAAGCAGTTTTGTTTTCACCAACTCTGTAGTCACGTCTACATTGCAATTTTCTAAAGCCATAATGAGAGGTTCATACCTTGGAGTTAGACCTCCCAAAAGTATTGCAGCAATAGACTTGTCCTCTATGACTACATCAATATCCGCAAGATCCTGTGCGGTTGACATAACTGCGTTAATATATAGTTCAATATTTTTGAACTCTGATAGACTCAACCTGTACAGTCTACGCTCCAAAAATAATCTTCGTCCTATTCCCTTATCTTCAAAGGCTTTTTGCAAACAAGTCCATGCCTCAGATGCAGTTTACGCACATCTTATATGGGTTATCGCTGCACCTTCTACTGATAAGCATATCTTTGCTAATGCCTTTGCGTCTTTGCGTACCTTTGTAGAGGCAGGGGTTGTGTCTCCATTTGGGTATCCACTAATTGTTTCCCATAAATCCTCATGGATAAGGTAATTTCGCATCTTGAACTTCCAAGTCGGATATCCATCTTTTATCCTCAAACAAGGAAATGGAAAAGATGTGATCGACGCAGGGGAATTTTTCATACTCGAAACATCTCCAGATTCATGTGACATTTTCAGACTATTACTATTTCCTAGTCACACAAAAATATATTCAACTTTATTTTACTAAATAACGTGAAAAAACTAAGAACTAAGCTTTCGTGCTGATAACGTGTTGTAAATATGGTATATGTTCTTAGTAATTAAATAAAGTTAGTAAAAGATGTTATTGACATGAGTGTTTATTTCGGACTAAAGAGAAGTAACTATGGCAAACAAAATACAATTAGTTCTAAAAATAGAACATATAAAAAATAATAAGTCACGACGAAGGTTACAATCTCCAACAAAAATAAAATAAAACAGATTTACTTCACTTCACAAAAATCTGACTTCAACCGAACGTGTACAGGCAATTTGAAGACATGAATTTATTCAAGCCCGTTTGTGGCTACCTATAATCCAATGTTTGCTGTCTGCCATAATACTATTTCAATAATTCCAGTTTAAGCTTTATTTTTACCTGATATAAACCACCTTTGAAGACTACAATATTGTGCAAATCTTTTAAAAACACTGAATAAATTGCTATCCATTCAGGAACAAAATATAATAAGTTCCCGCCAACAGCAAACTTCTCTCAACATTTTGGTAATGCGCAGGCAAATTGTTTACATTCGGCCATTATTTAGCCACATTACTATCACACGCAGGCAGATTTAATAAAAATACGGGACTTGGACGCATTCCAAAATAAATAAAAATTTATACCTTTTAGAAATTGAACTGAGAGTCAAGTAAATCTCTTTCTCAATTCGCTAAAAGCTGAAACCTGAAGATTCGGAATTTCAGTTCTGTTTTCGTTAAGTTTTTTCAGCAACTTTGATGAACGATTGGTTTTTAAGTTTTCGAATTAAATTTGGATAGAAAGTTGCAGATACCTAATTTGTGTTTCTTTTGACTTAAGTTTTAACGATTTTTGTCAACATGTGCTACAAGAGAGGCCATGAGTTTGTAAAAACAATTCCCTTTGCCCAACTACAATAGAATATATTAAAGAAACCCTCAAAAGACTGATTCGATGGCTTAGTTCTATTGCGAGCGCGTTACAACACCGTTCTGAGATAACAGGAATTTGATTGATTTTTTTTAACAAAAAACAAAAAACTTGTCATAAGATCTAACGCAGCACCTTCCATTGCACATCACATAATGAACTAAGCTATACAAAGTACTATGTACCTAAACCTCCACCCTTAACGTTCCATTTGTTTTGGCGCACGTTATCATGGATACCTTCTGAAGTACCGTCTAACCTTTCCCGTTGTCCTCAAATGCCAGCATAAAATATTAACGATAGTTGTTACAATAGTGATATTTGCGTGAGCTGTAGTTGTTTGTGACATAATTAAATTAATATTGGTAATGAAAGTTAATATGAAGACACGCTCAGTAGAATACCAAACAATACTTTGTGATTCAAGGTGTTGGATGGTGTTTCTACTGTTTATGGGAAGTCGTATCGCTTACCATCAGGTGAACAGCAAGCTCGTCTCATCATTTAAGCGATAAAAAAAATGTACAAACTCACCAAATACTGCTGTTATGTGTATAGATAACATGTAGGTAGACATATCCACCTATACCGTCAACTTAGGTATCACTATGTAATTCAAAGCCATTTTGCAATAACATAATATTAACGCAATATTATTACCGAAAATTCCTTCATCCATTTTTCTCCTCTTTAACACCTATAATGTCCAAATTAATTCAAAATACAAACCACCTTCCGCATAAATTATATTTCCAAGGAAAACAGACGAAACAAACAAATTAGAAATACCAAATACAATATTAAAGCGTACATCCGATTGCGGCAATACAATCCCACAACGATACCGGAAACGGAAGCTCCACCTTATTTCACCTTAATGGCGTGAGGGGGGGTTAATTTCTAACAACTCGCGTGTCGGTCTGATTAAATTGTTCCACGTTGAACATCTTGCGACTTTGATAGATGTGAAGTTAACGTTGTTAATACTGGATTAAAAAGTATTTTAATGGTAGAGCTGGCTAATAAATTTACGAAACACCAGCTCGACTGTTGTATTACCCTGTCTCAAAAAGTGTAATGGAGAAACATTACATATACACTGTCGCCTTTTATCTTCAAAGGGATGGACAGAAGAACCAGCGCACTCAGTTTTTGCTAAGTGTTATTCGTCTCATGATATGACAGGAAGCATACCAGTATTTTCTTTTATATGAGGACTGCAAAGTAGGTTCACTACTGCACCTGATGGTAAGTAGAGTGGGGCCCAATAGAATATCGACTGATAAGAGATGATTACCCCTCGACAGCCGACACAGTTATGCCGGCCTCTTAGAACTGGCGGTTATTTCGGACACAAATTGCAGGCACCGGGCTGATATTGAGCAGAAAAAAACAATATTACCCAACTCGGGATTCGAATTCCAGACCTCAAGCAGCAGTCGTACTGCGCAAAGCGTGGAGTAGCGTTTCAGCAATAAGTGCCGGTAGAAATACAGATACACATAATATAGATATGGCATCTCGCCATTTATCCCTTTACATTATTTATTTTGAATTGCACTCTATATATTCGTAAGCATGGCACTTCGTTAAAAATATAGACAGCAAAATTTAACGTATCCTTGCATAAAACGAATCCACCGACTAATAGCCCTTACCAGAAAAAAGCGCAATGAGAACCGAACCGCCACCGATCCACTCGCGATCCGACGCAACGTCTACACGCCAATTAACCTGACAATTCGATATTAAAAAAAAATGTTAAAAAATTTCAACCCGTAAATAGCGACCGCGGTCTAAAGAGCCCTCGCCATTCATGAGCTCGCGGCACAAGTACCTCTTGTACCGCCCCCTCTATTATTTTTCGAGAGGCTTTCGCAAATTTGAGAGTTAAGAAAAAATGCAGGGCTCATTTTTTTTACTTTGCAATGCGTGTCTGTACGCATTTAATGGGTGTGTGGGAATGACCTGTGGTACTGGCAATTCGTTTAAAATATATTTAAAGTTGGAAGGAATAGTTTGTTTGATTATAAAGGTTATACAAAATATATTAAAACAGTTTTTTACATGCACCTCAATTTTTTTATGCTGCACGATTGACGTGAGATGATTAACCGGCAGTCGACACAATTATGCCGGCCTGTTGGAACAGAATATACAGTATACACAGGCTGATCCCGGAACACGACACACGATGGCGGGTTTTAACACCTTGTTTACGGTGGTCGCTATCCGGGCGGATATAAAATATATCCTACCACAATCAAATTATTATACTTATAAAAAAATATTGAAGGGAATAATTCTTTCAAAAAAACTTTCGTTAATGTAATTTCTTTCAATCGTTTACTGCATAATACAACAAATACAGCAACAAACCTTAAACAAAATTACTGACATAATTACCTTGTCAAGGAATTGAATCCGTACATCCTACGCAGACTTATTATCCATAAAACGTACTACGAGTGTATTCATAAAAACTATTGAAAAAAACTACAATGTAACATAAATATACAAAATACGAAGTAACATGCTTCAGAGCATTGAAATGATTCTAGCAATAATGGGTCCATTTTACCCTACTGAAAAGGCTGGAGGGTTAAGTCTAAAACTAAGGCATTCAGCCAGTCTGGGCTGCCACTTTAACCCCCCGCTCATAATACAGGGGGTATTTAAGGCCGTTGCGGGCTTGTTGACGGCATTTTCCATGGTAATGCGAGGGTTGTGTCTAGATTTTATAGGAATAAGCTTTTTAAGATAAGAATAATTTAGTGAGGGTTAAGTGGTTTCATCCATTTTTTACATTGGTCTGATGAAGGGTTGACATGAAAACAGTTTAGGTACGTGTTTTATAATCAATATAAACGTTATACTTTATGATGTTTGAAAATGGATATTATGGAATACGGAAAAATTATCTAGCCCAATACATAAACATTTGCTAAGAACTATTTTTTTTTTATTGCTTTGAATAACGAGATGTGTTTGCTGTTCGCCTGATGGTAAGCGATACGACTGCCAATAAACGATAGAAACACAACCCAACACCTTGAATTACAAAGTATTGTTTGGTATTTCACTCCGCTCGCCATCCTGAGACATTAGATGTTAAGTTTCATTATGTTCAGTAGTTACACTGGCTACAATGACCTTCAAACCGGAACACAACAGTGACTAAACACTGCTGCTTGGCGGCAGAAACAGACATTGCAGTGGTACCTACGCAGACGGACTCTCACATATGAGAGACCTACCACCAGTAACTTAAAAGTTCTAGGTTCGAATCCTGCGTCAAGTAACAACTTATGAGTTTTAAATATCATTTTTTCCAAGCATCCTCAAGAAGGGTTTGAAGTCTGGCAGGCAACAGGTCATTAAAACTAAGTCAAATACTTTCTGCAACATTATTGTAATAGTTTTGTACCTACCCCACAATGGAGTAGGATTATATCATTAGGAGGTCTCTTACGTTAGAAAGTACATCTATGGGTAATGTTACGTGTTTTTTGGCTAAACATTTATACGAATACACGCGGTTTCTGTAAGACATAAAAAAAATAGTACCTGAATTATTAGTTATTGTGACAAAAACACACTCTGCCTTTGTCTCCCAAAAAATAGGCCTAAATGCAACTAGTACACTGAATATTACACATAATGTGAAAGAAGGCGAGCGTATCGTCGTCTTATGTACACATTTCAGATTCCAGGTTGATACTGAGCAGAAAAACTTAGTAACGTTGCCCGACCCGGGATCGAACCCTAGACCTCAGCACTGCCGTTGTATAGGAAAACAACGTATTTGTAGTAAAAATAATGAAATACTATACGTGAAATGAAAAATACGGATAAATTCAGAGAATGTTTTTTTATCATTGAGCACTTGTTTTACATGAGTTGACATAAGACATTTATGTTTTTAATTTTTAAATTATATTCGAACAAGAGGTTCTACAACATATCCTCCCTTAATAAATTAAAAACATAAAATAACAACATAGTAAAATACAGTTTCTTATAAAACTAATACATAACTATGTATTAACTCATACCCATGCCTTTCATGCATTTGATATGCTTTATTGGACCTAATGGCTTTGTCAACAAATCTGCAGGTAGCTCATCTGTAGGCATATACATTAATTCTACAACCTTGTCATTAACTTTTTCCCTAACAAAATGAAACTTTACATCAATGTGCTTAGTCCTATTGTGATGGACTGGATTCAATGCAAGTTTTTGCGCACTTTGACTATCAGAGAAAATAACATTTGGTGATTTACCAGTTACTTCAGTGACAAAACGTTTTATAAAACAAGCTTCTTTAGTGGCTGAAGTTAAAGCCATGTATTCGGCTTCTGCCGAAGATAAAGCAATAGTAGGCTGCTTCCGTGATTCCCAAGATATTGGACCACATGCGAACTCGAAATAAAATCCAGTGTATGAACGTCGATCAACTGGACAATTTGCCCAATCTGCATCTGCATAAGCTTGTAGTTTAAAATCTTCCACTTTCCTATAAGTTATACCAACATCTTTAGTGGCACTCAAATAGCGAAGACACCGCTTAGCAGCACGCCAGTGACTCTGATCGTTGTTTGTATTAAATTGGCTCAAATAACTTACTGTATAAGCTATATCTGGTCTCGTGTTAACAGCCAAAAACATGAGAGATCCAATTAGAGCTTGATATGAATCATTAGACTCACCTGTACCAGGTTCTAATTTCTTTAATGCAAGTGGTGTTGAAATACCTTTGCAATCTTGCATATCATATTTCTTCAACAACTTTTCTATATATGTTCTTTGAAATATTTTTATAGAATTTTCTTGCGAACATATATTTATTCCCGTAAAGAAATTAATTATACCTAAATCTTTTGTTGTAAAATATTTTCCAAAATCACATTTAAACTTCTCAAACGTCACATTGTCTTTATAAATAACAACAATGTCATCTACATAAACTGCCAGTATTAAACAGTTTTTATTCGAAATCTTTTGGTAAAAGCACAAGGTTCAGAAGGAGTTTGAATAAATCCAATAGCCAACAAAGTTTGTTTTAACTTTGTATTCCAGGCTCTTGGTGCCTGTTTCAGTCCATACAAAGATTTTCTTAATAAACAGACTTTATTCTCATCACCTCTACGAACAAAACCTTCAGGTTGTGTCATATATACTTCCTCTTCCAAGTCACCATTTAAAAGGCTGTGTCGACATCCATATGCCGAACTTTGTACCCTTCCTGCACTGCTAAAGCTAGTAGGGTTCGCAGTGATGAGTTGCGTATAACCGGTGAAAAGGTTTCATGGTAATCTACACCTTCTATTTGTGTGAATCCCTTGGCAACTAATCTAGCCTTGTACTTCACTACGTTACCATCAGCATCTCGTTTTAGCTTATAAACCCATTTACATGGAATGCAGGATTTATGACTTGGTTTATTTACCAAAATCCAAGTTTCCTTTTTTAATAAGGAATTATATTCTTCTTTCATTGAAGAGATCCAATTATCTTTGTCATCTCTAGATATTGCATCATGAAACGTTTTCGGATCATCATTCAGAATATCATCGACAAGAGCACTATATGAAAAATAATCTGGAGGCTTACGTTCTCGTTGAGGATATCTTGACTCAGACCCGCCATAAGGTTCATCATTAGTACCACTTGATGGCAATGAAGATGAATGATCTAAATCACCTGAGTTGTCATCAATATCATCAACAGCATCCACAAAGTCATTTTGCTCTTCCGGCAACAAAGATGGATTTGCATCAGATGATGAAATCTGCGACAACAAATTAATAACATTGGGATTAAAACTAAGGTTTAAATTATTTTCAGGCATCTCTTTCAGTCCTGTAAAATTATTTTCGAAAAAAGTAACATCCCTTGACTTAATTAAACTTCGTGGCGTTTCCACGTTACGGAAATAATAACTTCTTGGATCATCTGAATATCCAACAAAGATGTGTTCCGTTGCTTTCATGTCTAACTTAGTTCTATGACATGACGGTACATGAACAAAAACATCTACATCCAAAAAACCTTTAAATGAGACAGGTCAGGTTTGCTCCCATACCACATTTCGAATGGTGTTTTACCTTCAATTGCGCGATGAGGAGACCGGTTTTTTAAATAAACACTAGTTTCTACTGCATCCTGCCAATATGCCTTAGAAAGCAAACCATGTGACGGCAAAGCGCGAGCCTTTTCTATAATACTGCGATTACAACGTTCACTAACGCCATTTTGTTGAGGGCTATATGGAACCGTTGTTTGATGTTGGATTCCTTGAGAATCTAAGTAGGCCGCCATCTCTTTATTTACATACTCAGTACCATTATCCGATCTCAGTATTTTAATTTCCGCACCAGTCTGTCTCTCAACAAGTGATTGAAATGTAAGAAACTTTGACATGACTTCTGTCTTAGAATTCATACAATAAACAAATATAAAACGCGTATAATCGTCTACAAAAATAATAAAATATTTATTGCCTTTGAATGAAGTAGTTGACATCGGTCCACAAACATCTGTATGAACTAATTCCAGTACTGATGTAGCTCTCTTATACTTCAGCCTCTTGAAGGGCTTCCTAGCTTGCTTACCTTCAATACAAGGTATACATGGTTCTTTGTCAACTTCTACGTACTTCACACCGACAGCAAGACCCTTTCTGAGTAGGTCCATACCAATACGGCACAGATGTCCAAGACGCTTATGCCAAAGCTGAAACTTTGAAAGCTCTGAATTAACAATGTACGCTATATTTTGTGGTAAACGAACAGAACAATCTAAATGAACCAGTCCACCACTATAAGAACCATGAAAAGCAGCATTATTTAAATAAGATACATCATCAGTTTTATAAAAATTACAACCATTTTTATCAAAAATTACTAAAAAACCTTTTTCAACAACCTGCTTTACTGATAGCAAATTGCAGTTTAGGCGTGGAACATGTACGACGTCAGCTATTCTGCAGACTCCATTATTCGTATCAATAGATACATCACCAACGCCTATAGCTGCCAACTTCTCTCCATTTGCCACAGTAATTGTACCTCCATCTATAGGACGATAGTTGATAAACCAATCTGCAGGGGGGAGTCATATGAACTGTTGCACCTGAATCCACAATCCATCTGTTAAAGTCTTTACTTTCTAGTGCAGATAAAGACATTTCAGTGATAACTTGCTTCGAATTCGTTACCCGTTCTTCCTCATTATTCACAACAAGACCCGTTTCACATTTTGCTTCCTTTTTATTATAAACAAAACTTGGTTTATCCTTTTTAAGAGGACAGTTGGGAGACTTATGCCCTGGTTTTCTGCATTTATAGCATATTATACCCTTCTTAAGCAATGAGCGCAGTGCTGGTACATCACGTTCAGTTTCTCTACTCATTTCGCTCAATAGTTTAGTTTTCACCATTTCGCTAGTGACTTCTATATTACTGTGCTCTAGAGCCATTATCAGGGGCTCATATCGTGATGTAAGACCACCTAGAATGATTGCAGCAAGCGAACTATCTTCAATTTTCTTACCGATATCAGCTAGGTCCTGCGCGGTCGTTGTTATAGCTATTATATAGGATTCTAAATCTGTAAAATCTGATAAAGTATACCTATATAACTTCCGCTCTAGTGCTAACTTTCGGCCTAAGCTTTTATCTTCAAACGTTGTTTGCAAAGCATCCCACGCCATTTTCGCCGTTGTAGCTGTTCTGACATGCGTGATAGCACCACCGTCAACCGTTAGGCATATTTTTGAAAGAGCCTTTTGGTCATTACGGAAACGTACCTCAGAAGGCGTTTTATCATCGTCAGCATAGCCACTTACAGTACTCCACAACTCTTCATGTATCAACAACATTCTCATTTTAAATTTCCAAATTGCATATCCTTCACGATTTCTTAACATAGTAATTCCATTCAATATTCCTACAGGTCCTGCCATTATTATCTTCTTCTAAATAAGATAACTTCGTGCTGATAACGATTTGTAGTAAAAATAATGAAATACTATACGTGAAATGAAAAATACGGATAAATTCAGAGAATGTTTTTTTATCATTGAGCACTTGTTTTACATGAGTTGACATAAGACATTTATGTTTTTAATTTTTAAATTATATTCGAACAAGAGGTTCTACAACAGTATTTCAAATTTACTAAACTAGCTATGCTTACCGCTTCGCCCACGTGGAAATCAAACCAAGCGACCTCTTCAACAATATTAGATATATTTCTGTCAATTTACATGTAACCGCTATGTATTATTAACCTAAACGTTCTTAAAAAATTGCACTATCTTTTAGTTAAAACCATATAAAAATCCGTTCAGTAGATTTTAAGAAAATCGACCACATACAGACAGCTTTTGGGGACTTAGTTTTATACTATGTACTAGTCGACCCGACAGACGTTGTCCCGTCTTAACTATGAATTTGCAGCGCGCATTCTGTCAATCGCTGACAGTTATTTCAAACAATTGACAGTTATATAAAATTAATATTTTCGTTAAGTTTTCTTAAATTTTCGAATTTACCGCGCAAATATTTGTTTTTTTTCTTTCATAAGAACCTCCCCCTGACAATAACAAACAACAAAAACAATAGTGAAATCGGTCCAGCCGTTCACGCGTGATGGCTTGACCAAGAGAAATAGGGATTCATTTTTATAATAATAATAATAACTTTATTGCAGACCCCTGATCCATATCACAAAAATTAATATATATAGATATTTACAATTAATAACGAACATCCAAACATCACGTATTATAAAAGTAGAAATATATTTTTAACCTCACATTTCGAATGTTACAATATTAGTATCTGAAGTGGCGGAGTGAGGAACATCGCCGGGGGTTGTATAGACCGAGGTGCCCTCTTCAATTTATCCGTAGCCGCGGGAGGGTTGATACGGCACTCACGGCCACTTCATATGCCGGGTAATGAACTGCACACTTCGTACCAGATACATTAGGGGTACTGCAGACCGTGTCTAGAAAAAGTGTTTGCAGGGTTATCTTTTAATGAAATAACATAAAAAAAATATATTTTATCCGACTGAAATTTATAGTTAAAAAATGGAGAAGGATATGCTAAGGTTTGAGCATTTGGATAGGAGGAATGATAGGTGAGTGACAAAGAGGGTTTGTAAGGCGAATGTGCATGGAAGCTCCAGTAGGGGTCGACCGCACCGATCCTTGGAACGTAAGATATCGGATATTCTTAGTAAAGACCAGGTCAAAAGGTAAACCGGCTGGAATGCATGAAAAGATTGATGAAGGTGGAGGAAGCACGAGAAGTATGCCAGAATCGTACAAAGTGGCAATCCATAGTCTCTGCTTACCCCTATGAGATAGAGGCGTGATACTATTTATGTATGTATGTACAATTTATATTTCAATTAGAGTAACGAAGCTACATTTTCTTGGTGTCTAAGTTCCACCATTTTATTTGACGTCATAATCTCGTATTAATTTTACAACTACGACAAATATTGTTCATAAAAACGTATCAAAACGTTTAACGCGTAAATCACATTAAAAAAAAACTGTAATTAAAATATACAAACCCTAAATCACTCTTAATCTATGCCTAGGAGATGCACTTATCCTCGACGTGCCATCACGTCAAGAGGCTTGCGACGCGCACTCGGCGAACGTATTTAAACGTCTTTGACGTGTCTTCACGGTGTTAAGTTTTAATGGGCAGTATTTACTTTCCCATTCAGCGTTTCGAAAGGGTTAACAAGTTTTTTTTCGTTTAAGTTCATTTGCTTTACGGTTTTTGGACTTGGGGGATTTAAACATGAGGTCATGAGAAAACTTTTAATGTGGAATGTGAATGTGTGCGAAAATCGTAGTTAACTATCTCTGCTTACCCCTTAAAGACGTGTGTAAGCCATATAAGGTAGAAAGTTATAGATATTGTTATAAATTGATAAGTGATTATGGTCGTGATGACTAAGGAAGCCGCTCGCCTGATGGTAAGCCGACATTAATATCCATTTAACAGAAATAACTCCACCCTAACTGCAATATAAACTGCGTAGAATTGCAAAGCGCTCGTCATTCTCAGATATTACTAGTGGTAGGTCTCTCATATTATGTTACGAGTCCACTTAGGTAGGTACCACCGCAATGTCTATTTCTGCCGCCAATCAGCAGTATGTAGTTACTGTTGTGTTCCGGTTTGAAGAACATTGTAGCCAGTGTAGCTACTGGACATAATGAGACTTAACATCTCATGTCTCAGGATAGCGAGCGCCGTGGAGTACGAAACAATGCTTTGGAATATAAGGTGTGGTTGGTGTTTCTACTGTTTATGGGCGGTCGTATCGCTTACCATCAGGCGAACGGCAAGCTCGTCTTGTAATAAAAAAAAAGATTTTATATACAAGTTAATTTGACAATAGCTAGAATGTCCTTACAACCATATAAATGGCTTTTTAGCATCCGATGTTAGATGAAGTGAAGCCTAAAAAATAGATATACTAAGTAAAAGTATATGGAATTCTGTAAAATTCCATACAAATTCAAAATGTCCAACGAGTTGCCACAAGGCAGTGAACGAATGACCGAGCGCTGTACGATTTTAATTCAAATGCAAATGTTACATTTACATTCAGATGAGCGGAATGCTCGCGGAATTATTATTGGCGCTTATTTTATTCTATTTTTACTAAATACTCTATTGTGGTATTGAAATTCGATATTTAAAATAAATGCTGCTGGAAATTGTGATTTAATTATAAATGAATTATTTGAGTAAAATGCTAGCATTGTTACCGCCATGGTTGTCGAACAGCAGCATATATCCTACCAACAGCAAACCACACAATGTATAATTATTTTGAAATTATAAATTACTGAATAGCACTTCTAACGATCACTTCTTTTATAGATAGTTTCACCATGAACTCTAAAAGTAAAATTAACAACTACAATAAAAATTACGAATTGCCACAGCACAAGCGTTGCTAAAGTAAAAGCCATAAGAGTTGCTACAAAAAACGGCTTAATACAGGCAAAATTAAGATCAAATTTAACTATTTTGTCATAAGAAATCAGATCGTAATGCATTACATTTTAATAATCATAATGCCATCACACTGAAAATGTATTATAGTTGAGCACACCAACGATTTGTTCTTATAACAAGAGACCATTTAACAAGAACACTCGCCACGAAAATAAACTAATCCACGTTTCATTTTGTTCACAGGTAACAATTTTGAAATGCCAACTACACGACTGGCCGTAAGGAAGATGGATGGCACCGGACCAAGCGGGCTTTGTTGTGCGGTTCTAGCTTGCACGAAAAACAAAGCGAGTTTGAAACCTTAGAGTAAAATATAGAGTAGCTTTTTCAATAATAACATATGAAAAATTGTCTAAAATGTAAACAATTGCTTTACTTCACTAGAACATGTTCCATCAAAATCAGTTTTACAATTAAATTTGAAATAAACTTTGTTATAAACCGTGTGGTGTAAGATACTACTGGTGGTAGGCCTGTCATATGTGAGAGTCCGCCTGAGTAGGTACCAATGTCTATTTCTGCCGCCAAGCAGCAGTATGTAGTCTCTGTTGTGTTCCGGTTTGAAGGACATTGGAGCCAGTCTAACCACTGGACATTATGAGACTTAACATCTCACGTCTCAAGATAGCGAGCGTAGTGGAATACCAGACAGTGCTTTGTATTTCAAGGTGCTAGATGGTGTTTCTACTGTTTATGGGCGGTAGTATCGCTTACCATCAGGCGAACGGCAAGCTCGTCTCGTCATTAACAGCAATAAAAAAAAACGTAGTGTATGTAAGCTGCAGTCGCCTACTCGAGAAGCACAGAATATAAATAACTATGTACGCTTCTTTTTGATTGTTTTGTTACTATGTAATAATAACGCCGCTTACTATGTATCTAATTATTAAATAATAAATAAAAAAATACATAACATACTTTAAAAAGAGCTTGCAATTTAAATCGATTGTTAACATTATCGGATTGAAACGGTGTCGTGACGCGGCTCGTAAATCCAACCCAAATGTTAACTTAATCTTTGTAACTCATTCATCACTTTAACATACGCATTAATTATGTAAACCAATTCGATATTTAAAACTTACGACTCAATTTGTGTGGCATCGATTTATCATTCGCGTTAATGAATCTCATTCAACTATGTAAGCACTGAATTTAAAGTCTTTAATTTGTTACTATGAATAGTCTCTAATATATAAAGTTGAAGAGTTTGAACCCGCTAATCTCGTAAACTATTGAGTTGATTTTGAAAATGTTTTTACAAATAGGAAGCTACATCGCTCCTGTGTGCTATAGGTTACTTTTATCCCGGGAATAAAACGGGAATTTATCTCGGAAAACTAATACGCTAGTTTTCATATATAACTAAGTAAACTGGATTTTTCTCAAGGCTGCTATATGATATTGTTTCCAGAATATTCGCTGAGGCTTTGAGGAATTAATAGTAACCAATCTTAACGTTAACCAAAAAAGCGGCGATAACCTAGTTGGTTGTGGAACGGACTGCCGAGACTAATATCCACAGGTTCAAACCTCTGACTTTTAAAAAAAAAATATGTGTGTATTCTTTGAGAATTATCGCTTGCTTTAACGGTGAAGGAAAACATCGTGAGGAAACCAGCATACCTGAGAAATTCTCTATTAGGAATTTTCGAGGGTGAGTGAAGTCTACCAATCCGCATTAGGCCAGCGTGGTGGACTAAGGCCTAATTCTTCTCAGTAGTAGAGGAGGCCCGTGCTCAGCAGTGGGACAGTATATAATACAGAGCTGATATTATATTATTATTTACGTTATGAAACAATACGCCGCGGCTGTCTGAATGCAATAAACATAAGAATTACCAAACAGATTTCGATATTAGGTACGAATATAGTCGAGACTTTGGGAAGGTCAGAGTTCTTTATATCCCGTGATAGTTCTTTCTCACGTTCGAAGGTAGTTTAGTACTAAGAGAAATTAAGGCGCTGTCGACCACACTGACTATAGAGGTTGATCTTTATTTTTTTTTTGTTTTTGGTTTCGCGGAGAAATTCCCTTATTACTACCGCCCAGCCTTCGTGGGGGGCGACTGAGCGGTTATGCTGGGGTAACCGTGCCTTACGGCCCGGCGTTGAGCCGCCCGGATTTGATGACGACCTTCAGGCGACCGCTGGGCCGAGTCCCTAACCCGAGTACAACTAACCTATGCACGGCCTACCAGCTAAAACTCCGCGGTGGCCCTCTTCGGCGCATTAGGGACGGCTGCGGGCTTCCTCTGACGGAAGTGTCTTCGTCCGCAGCCGCCCCTGCGCGGTGCCGCCTTACGGCCCGTCTCCTATGGGGGGGGGGGCTCAGAAGCCCCCACGCACCGAAGGACGCTCTCGGCGTCTACGGCAGCATGAGGCCAACTACACAGTGCCGTCCATCCCGAGGGTCAACCGAAAAATGTGCAAGAATGCACAAAAATGCACTAGGGCGGACAGCCCCCTGCTGCCCGCCGACGACCCCCTTCGTGGCTCCTATTAGTCGCCTCTTACGACAGGCAGGGGATACCGTGGTGGAATTCTCCAAACGCCCCCAGTCCACAGGGCGGAGGTTGATCTGCCTTCACAATAATTGTTAAAATTGGCCTAATAAGATTTATTATAACGTCTCAAAACGTCGAGTGTAATCGAGTGCGTTGCAATATAGTCTTTAGTTGCTGTAATTTATTTGGAATGCTTGCATTAAAGCTATCGGCTTGCTTATCTCGGCATTTTTCATCCAGACATAATCCCTTAAAGCTGATGTTCAGCGAATTTGCCAGAATTATGCCAGTCTCCGATTGAATTAAAACGACAATGCCTGCAGGATTGATTTATTTCAGTTGTCAGTCGCGTGCAGTATTTAAAGTATATTTTATTTACGAAAATTCAATGTAATTAAAGCGTTGCAGATAAATTGTACAAAGACTCTGTAATGAGAATTTATTACTTTTTGGTTGTTTCCTATCGTTGCAACTGATAATTTTTAATTTGGTTGGAAATAAGTGTTGTGAAGGAATATATCTATACATATTATAAAACAAAGTTCCTTTTTCTGTCTGTATGTTATCGATTTTCTCAATATCTTCCGAACGGATGTTTATGAAATCTGGTATGGAGATAGTTTAAGACCCTGGGAAGGTTATAGGCTACTTTCTATCCCAGAAAAATATATACAGGGACTTTAATCCCGGAAAACTCTTTGACGGGGGCGAAGCGGCAAGCAAAAGCTAATAAGAATATAGATTTTTATTTCACCATTTTTAGATTCACCTACCTTGTTTATCTCTGCAGCACCCTAAGATGGACTGGTAGAAATGCCTTTGATATTAAGTCAATCCCTATACTTCTTTGTATATAAATGTTATTAATAAAATATTAGAATCAATATGATTCTGTGAAACTAGTCCGTCACTGAAGAGATGAGGTCGCAATCAGTTCCTAAAATTTACTTTCACTGTTAATTGGCTTTCAGGTTTTTATGTGATCGACTTAGCCTTATATAGGTTAGTTAGGTATTTTATTCGAAGCTAAAGATTCATAGTAATTGTAATTCTTAAGTGAAAATGTCTGCTGTCACAATCCAAGTTATGTTAAATTATTAATGTTTTAATCCAAGTCCGATATTTCAAACTGAATTAAAACTTGTATTTTGAAAGAAAATATTTATTTATTTATTCATTATTTATTTTATTTAATTAAAACGTTTTGCACCAATTACATTAATTTAAAAAATACAAAAAAGAACACACAGTATGATATTATTATTTACAAATGTCACAAAATTAAAATAAAGACAAAAAATTTATATTATTATTATAGCCTCTTTAAATATATTATTTAGATTCAATAAATATTAACTCTATCACTATTTCGAAAAGTAGTTCAATTTTATAATATTAATAAAGATTGACTCATTTTACCCTCCATTTATACCATTTGATTATTATAAAATATCACTCATAATCTACAGATTTTATTATCGTGCAGTGAAAATTGAAATTTACTTTTATACAACGCTTGACATAAATGTCGAGCGCTTTCTGAATATATTTGACTGAAGCATTTTTAAATCAAATTATCGTAGGCCCGGCGATGCATCAATCAAATTATATTAAGAGAAGATTTAATCTTGAATTAAAGTTGGCAGGTTATTTTTTACTCGACATAAATCAGTGTTGAATGATCAAAAATGATTTTATAATGTTATTGACATTATAATAATATTGGTAGCGTCAATACCAGTGGCGAAGTCTCGATATAACTCGATTCTTACCGGCTTTCCTTTCGTAATTTATGTAAAATCTTATTATCATTAAAACGCTTTGTAGACCGCAGTTATGCATATTATTATAAACTACAAGTTGTGTCGTATTCTCTTTCAGAAACCGTAGGCAAAGACCAATATTTGTTAAAATCCTTATATAACGATATCAGTCCTATATTATATTATACTGTCCTATTGATGGGCACGGGCCTCCTCTACTACTGAGAGGGATTAGACCTTAGTCTACCACGCTGGCCTAGTGCGGGTTGGTAGATTTCACACACCCTCGAAATTCTTATAGAACTACTCAAGTATGCATGTTTCCTCACGATGTTTTCCTTCACTGTTAAAGCAAACTATAATTGACAGTCAATACCTACATAACAGTCGGTATATGAGCTGAAAGTATAAATAAACCAAATAAATAATAATGAACACAAATCAAACAAAAAAAAACATAGACAAAAACAAAGTTTACAATATATTTTTTTTCTATTTAATATGTACTCGTTATCGGATGAATTTCATTACTCAAGTATCAACTAGATATTACTGACTCCTTAATCAATTGTTATTTTTAATCAAAATATGTGTAAATACACCTTAGTAATTTACCCACAAAATTATGCACAAGAAAATGACATAAAAAATTGTTACGATGTCTTTGAAATAACCACGGAAACGTCTTTACCATTTGATATAAAGTGGGTTCTTCACAAAACATTACAAGCTAGCCTTTACGACTAATAAGGAATTCCCGGGTAATAGAAAGGAAAACAACAGACGTGTTGCAGAACGAAGTCTGAAACAGCTGAATAATGCTGGTGGTATATTTTATATTCGCCGGATAGCGACCACCTTAACATAAGGTGTTAAGACCCGCCGTAGTGGCCCACGTAAGTGTGTCGCGTTCCGGGATCAGCCGTATATCCGACTCCAACAAGCCGACATAATTGTGTCGACTGCCAAGGGGTAATCGGCGTCAGTCGACATTCTAATGGACCCGCTCCACTTACCATCAGATACGGTGAATTCATTTTAGCTTGCCCGTATAAAAAAATCTAAGCTAAATATAACTTAGCTTGCATAGCTGACGTATTTTTTAATTGTATGCAGACCGTATGTAAACTAAATGTATCTATTATCTCAGCTTAACAAACTAAGCTTAGTTCTTGGTCTGCAACTGGCTTATACATTGCCAATCCAAACTTCAAGACGTACAGTAAAACAGCTTAGTTCAACAATTGAACGATTTCTAGACATAAATCTTGAACAGATAGATCTCATTGGTAGCAACAAACGGCGATTATTTGCACAAAATATCGGCCATCGGATTCCCTTTTTTATGGCCATTGTCTGAACTCCATACTCCCTTTGAATTTGTAATTTGGACAGCTGTCGTTTCGAGTCCCTTGTGTTTTGGATGAATTGATTTTGGGAATTTGGTCTGTTGAATTTTTTGGGTCCGTATCGGCTAGACATTGTGTTTTTGATGGAAATTTTAGATTATTACATTTTCCTCGCGGTTCCGCCCATATTTAAATGTTTTTCCCAGTCCTGCTATGTATATTCCCGGGATTAAAAGTAGCCTATGTCGTTTTCAGAGTCTCAAATCATCTTCGTACAAATTTCAAAGAATAAGTTCATTGGTTTAACAGTGAATGGGTAACAGACAAAGTTATTTTCGCAAGTATAATGTAAGTATGGACATATTTAATATATATTAAGATATAGTTTTAAAGTTCCTTTATAGTTCAAACAATGGATAACAAAAAAAAAATTCGGCTTGTGAAATAAAAAAAAACTATTAAGCAGGGAGATAAATACTTTGTATAAATTTATTCGACTTATCCACAAACAAGACCATAAACAGGCCCAAATATTTTTAGATATTCTTGTATAACAAGAATATTGACGACTCGGACGCGTCGGAATTTGTTTTTCACCCGCGTCTATTGTTCGACGTACAATGGGGACATTTGTAATTTTCGCTCTTTGTTGGTTTTAGATTTGCTATTGATTGTTAACATTCTGTTTGCTCTGTCTTCTGTTTTACTCGTTTTATAGGAGGTAGATTTTGCATCGTGCCTTTCCACTCAGGGGTATGTGGAGGTATAGTATTGTTTTTATTGCTTTGAATGAGGAGACGAGCTTGTCGTTCGCCTTATGGTAAGCGATACGACTGCCCATAAACAATACAAACACCATCCAAAGCCTTGTCAATACCAATTTCAAAGTGTTGTTTGGTATTCCATTGCGATCGCCATCCTGAGACATGACATGTTAAGTCTTGTTATGTCCAGTAGTTACACTGGCTACAATGTCGTTGAAACCGAAACACAACAGTGACTACATACAGCTGCTTGGCGGTAGAAATAGACATTGTGGCACCTACCTATCTACCCAGGCGGACTGTTATATATGAGAGCAGCATGTTCAGTAATATTTAAATACTTAGAACGTGAATTGCTACAGAAACCTCTTTTAGAGCTCAAGAATATTATAATGAACTACTTAGCGATATTCTGCTCTTTTAGCCCCATTGATTTAAAATGTTCCTTATCTGTCAGTACGGTAAGAATGTATTAATAAACTATTTCTTATTATAATCTCTACATGTTATACTATAAAAATAAGCTCTACATTGTCAAAAAACCATTGAAATCTATTAAAAAAACAGGAATAACGAAACTTGACACTGGTTTGAATGTTACATGAATAAAAATGAAAACGTAGCGTATTAAAATAAACCTTTCAACATGAATGTTACCATCAAAATTCAAACGGTGTTGCCAATGTCGACAAAATGTACAATTAATTCAGTGTCGTTTGTGATCAGAAATTTTTTAGATCAGAAATCGCTTTGAATATGTTTTCATTGTGTTAAATTTTATAGTTTTAATCTTGCTTATGTAAATGTTTGGTAGATATTTTCTGGTGGTAGGTCTCTCATATGTGAGAGTCCGCCTGGGTAGGTACCACAGCAATGTGTATTTCTGCCGCCAAGCAGCAGTGTGTAGTCACTAGGTAGGGGCATTGACATCACAAAACGCATCTTCCTAATAGAAGTATAAACATTGTAGCCAGTGTAACTACTGGACATAATAAGACTTAACATCTCATGTCTCAAGATAGCGAGCGCAGTGGAATATCAAACAATACTTTGTAATTCAAGGCGTTGGATGGTGTTCCTACTGTTTATGGGCGGTCGTATCGCTTACCATCAGGCGAACGGCAAACTCGTCTCGTCATTTAAAGCAATAAAAAAGATATAGTAGATATATTAGATATATAAAGTATTTATACGGAAGTTTGCGCGATAAAACAATATCCTAGATTAATTATTGAATTCTTTTCATTCAGATAAAATATGATAACAGGACTTTTACTGCAAGATAGATCTGTCAAACGAAGCCGCAAGTCACATCTTAAAATATAAAATTGGTATAAAATCCACCTCTTGGATTTATAAAAGTTTCAGCGTTTGCAGATTTAATCCGTCCCATGATGCGATGGAAAGCAAGCCTGTTCCGAAAACAGCTACAATTCAAAAAGAAACATACACATTATAATTATAATATACTAGCTGACCCGACAGACCTTGTCCCGTCTTACTATGTATGCACGCGCGCATTCTGTCAATCGCTGAAATTAACTTTTCTTAAATTTTCTAACATTCCGCTCAACTTCGTTATTTTTTTCTTTCATGAGATCCTTCTCATGACAATAAATAACAAACGCAACAAAAAATTTGTGAAATCGGACCAGCCGTTCACGCGTGATGGCGTGACCAAGGGAAATAGGGATTCATTTTTATATATATAGATGTTTATAGTCGCTGATTAATATGGTTATCATCTATTACCAACTGAAACACATACTCTATCCTTCAAACTACCCCGAAACTAATTTATAGAATCAATTCCCGTAACGTCCTATTTCGCAATGTTGTTACAAATGCCCTCACACATGTTATTATAAGTAAAAAAAATATCCCACAATATAATACGCTGGGTCAGAAATAATAACCAAAGGCAGTTAGGATAACACGCTCGTTAATGTTGTAACAACATTTAAAATGTGGCAGAAAAAGAATATACCCCTTTTTATGTTTTTAGAATTTTGTACTTTATTATTACTGAATTACATGCATTGTGTATACTTTTCTAATTATTTTTATGAGTTAGGTGAATATAGCGGTTTTGCCGGAGTGAAAATTCGCGGAATTAAAATACCAGAGTGCTTATTGGAAGTATTAATAGTCTATATTTTATTTAAGAATTTAATCTGTGTTTTTTAATTGCCTTAGTTGGCAAATGAACAAGCAGTCTGCTTGATGATAAGCAGCATCCATCGCCCATGGACTTTGCAATGCCAGAGGCACAGCTAAGCCTACCGAACCTTATAAAATTCGCTTAATTATTTCCGTATTTACTTCTTACATACATTTCCACAAACTCTTTAAATTTATAATATTACAAACATGATAAACATCTAAATATTATACTTGACACATGACGTTACTCATATGTGGGATGTGGACTTTAAAATTATTGTCTTGATTATCATTTCTGTCAATGACTAGTCCAGAAGCTCTCAAATGGCTGTCGAGTCAAGAGAGAGATGCAGAAGCCAGTATTGCTAAACACGGAACTTATTGGGATGAGTTTCTTCATTTTGTTCTACTCACCAGTGACTTGGGTCTGGCCATCGGAGGGTGATTAATTTTTTTATAGTTTTATATTCATTGCTTTTTTTAAGGATATGTATAAATTAGTTAAAATATGAGATTTAAAAACAAAAAGAATAATACATAGTTAGTAATAATAAACATAAATAGGTAAGAGCAACTTGGTTTATAGTATTCCTTGTAGACAAAACAATGACCATACAGCTAGTGCGTCAAAATATTATTTCCGGACTACAAAGGGAGAGAGCGAACATTTTGGACATATTCGGAACAAATTGTAATATCAGGTAACTCAGGAATATTTTTCGAATAAAAATATTCCCAGAAATTGTTATTGGCCCGAAGACCTAAACTAGAGCTTTATTGTTTTGCTCGTATACCCTACCAACGGAAATAAAATCTACGAACATATACAGAGTGTTGCACTATCTTAATGTCACGGTGCCGATATTATTTATTAAACTCTTTTAAATTCATATGACACACATATTTTTCATGTTTTTCGTTATTTTAAATTTCACATAATATATTTCAAATTAGATGTTGCTCTCGGCTTTACTTGCGTGAAAGCCTTTAACGCTACAAATATCTTAAATATGGTACAACGCCAGGACTATCTATTTTTAAATTTTGATAAAAAATTCCATTATTTCCCATAGAGCAAATACCGGAATAAAAAGTAGCTTATTGGTTAATCCAGGGCATAATCTACCGACTTGCAAATATTTAACCAAATCCATTCAATTGTTACTGCGTTAACTTCTAATAAATGTTCGTATTTGTTATATCAATAAGATTATATTAGTAAGATTAAATAAAGCCTCGATTCCAAACTTGTATCTCAAGACCCACTATTACTCCTATTTGACATAAATTGCAAATTCCTAGACTTAACAGTTTGACTAGAGCAGTTTAGTTTTAGTTTTGTCAATAAATAACCAACTATGCTATAATGTGGTTAAATTGATATATACGGACAGGTTATCTATTTATAGCTTGACCAGGAAAATACAGGACCTGCTTGGGGGGCGCCACATTGTTCATTTCAAAGTTAACGTTGTTAATATAAGAATTTAGTGCCATATTTATCTGCAACCGGGTTTTTTATTCTACTGGTCAGACTTTACCGATGATTCCACATTACTAATACACCCTGTATATCGTATGTTAATAAACAAAATAAAAACAAACTTCACGCCTGTATCCCCTACGGGGTAGACAGATGTGTAACCTTGGTAACCTTCTACTTTTCGCCTGTGTTCTGTCCCATGATGTGATAGGGGCGAGTCTATCGCCGTATCAGGTACAAATTCCAGACTCTGGACTGATAGAGCAGAAAAAGTCTAGATCACTTTTCCCAAACTGGAATTCGAACCCTGGACCTCAGACCGGTGACATACCACACCTGCAATCCACCTACACCATCGAAGTAGTAATTTATGTTATGTTCAGTAAAAACAAAATCCGTTACCAACATAATATTATTATAAATTAACTCTCCATTATAAAATGTCTGTAATATATACTGTAAAACAAAAATAACTGAACTTTTTACAATGAAAATATCTGAGAAAATTTTAAAAGTTCTAAACCTTCAATAATGTATTGAGAGCTTTTAGGGTTTGTGTATAGACCCTTTAACTTCCTCTCTCACTTCAATTCAGAATCCTATTCATTTTAGTGTTGGCTTTTTATCTATAACATGCTGCTACGTATTTAACCGACTTTAAAAAAGGTTGCTCAAGTCAATGCTTTTAATAAAAAATCAAATTTAAGTATAAATAGAATGTTTGTTTTCTGTTTAAAAAGTGGGGATAGCATAGTTTGGTACGGACTGCCGAGACAAATGTCCGCAGTTCAAATCCTAAGGGTACATTTGAAATTACTGAAAATTATGTGCATTCTTTGTGATTCATCGCTTGTTTGAACGGTGAAAGAAAACATCGTGATGAAATCTGCATACCTTAGAAGTTCCCTATAAGAATTTTGAGGGGTATGAAGTCCATCAATCCGCACTAGGCCAGCGTGGTGGACTAAGACCTAATCCCTCTCAGTAGTAGAGGAGGCCCGAGCTCAGCAGTGGGCAAGTATATAATACAGGGCTGGTATTATTATACTATATAGAGTGTTTCATACAGTTGTGTTTTTAGGGATAGGAAGTTTCTTAGCGCAATTGAATATATATGTACGATCTACTAGGATATACTTATTGATAAAACTAAGTAAAATCTTAAAGGTTACAATATATTCAAAATTATTGAATTTATCTGCAAGTTGTTTATGATATAAGAAGTGATGCGGAACGGATGCGATCTCTCGCGTCCATCTGAGTCAACATCACGAGTTAAAAGAAATGATGTACTGTTTGCGCAGCTTGCTTCGGGAATGACTAGTACGGGATTGCGGTTTCGCTTGACAATAATGTAAATAAGGCTATTGAGCATTGTTGTCGACGTTCTCCCTTATTCATAGACGTTAATTGTCTAAGGACGGAGCATTGCTGTGATAACAAGTTTCTCAGCTTTGTTTATCTGACAGCCACTAGATTAAAATATCTCAAATTTATCAACCGTACGGCCAACAAAGGTGTATGTTACTGATACGTCATCAAGCAAAGCACAATTGTTATTATTTCTAACCTATACGTATATGATATAATGTATTATATACTATCCTACTTCAGGGCACGAGCCTTTTCCACTGCTGAGAGGGATTAAGCTTTAGTCCACCATCCTAACTACAAAAGTTTATCCCATGGGACTCAATCACCGGCTATCTGTGTGCGAAATTTCTAACAAATCGGTTCAGTTGTTTTTTCCTTTACTTCAAACAAACATGTAAACATTTTCACAAAATTTACAATTATCTACTTATAATCCTTAGAAACTGTTTAGCAAACTGAACATTATACATTACTTGTCTTGACTCTTACTGTTGGATCAGACGGTGGCGATAAATAAATAAAATAAAATATTTTATTTATCACGTAGGCGAATAAAGTTGTACTTATGATACATCAAAACAAAGCATAATTATTATTATTTCTAAACAATTATTAAAATTACTTATATAACTATGAATATTTTAAATGAAGAATAAAATTTATAATAAAAACAAGGTACACACCGAAGTAACCAGCTCGGGCTGGTTTATTATATCCGTTCCGCATCACTTCGCATGACAAACAATTTGCGGAAACGCAATTATCTACTTATAATCCTTAGAAACTGTTGTGGAATAACACCAGCTTGTATATACTTCTGCTAGACATGGGCCTGTAGTAAATTGGCAGATAACACAAAACTTAGAAATTCTTATGGAGAATTCTCAGGTATGTAGGTTTAGTCATGATGTTCAACGTCCCCAAAATATCCAGCAATGTATTAAAATAAAACTTACATATCGGTGAGAAAGAGATTTATTTTTTTGAATTTAAAAACTTAAGTATATTGGTAAGCGAATCTTGACATCGCCTTTCAATTATTTATAGTTTTATTCAACACCATCTATTGGCATATCTATGACAATATTTATTTATAATTTAAATGAATACATGATATGACAATTTCCTTCGCCGTTAAATCAATATTTTATGGTTTTTTTATTATATTCATGTTTTGAAATAATATAATTTGACAAATTAAAAAGAAAATAACATTCAGGTCGAATTGATAACCTCCTCCTTTTTTGAAGTCGGTTAAAATAATTCAATTTTAATGACATGCGAAAATCGAATATCCCACCGAGAAAGTGTAGTCTAGAAATACTTCGTAATTCAAATTCGGGTATACTATCCAGTCGTATCCCTTACGATCAGGCGAGCAACTACCTCGTCCATAATTGTATACAAATAGGAACGTATAAATCCAATGAAAAGGTTCCATAGTTCAAATATTTAGTTTACATATTTCCTAGCAGCGAATTCCGAACGCGGACACCACGAGCGCGAAACTATTAATTTTTATTGAATTTTTTACACTGTATGTCGTCAGAATTTTTGTCAAACATCACATGACATGTTTTTTGTCAAACAGATGAAAAATTCCAATGATTTTCCAAATGCTTTGAGTGTGCACGGTTAACTATTTGACTAAAAAGTTTGTGATATTAGCTTGAAATTTACCGGATAACAGATGAATTCACCAGTTTTAAATTGCCTGAAAATGGCATAGTATGTTTGTAAAGTTAGAAGTAAACGCAAAACCCTTTGAACAGATTATGGGATTTGGCACACAGAACTAATAATAATACCACTCCTGTATTATATACTTCTCACCATCTGAGAAGGTTTTAGGCTTTAGTCCATCACACTGGCGTACTGCAGTTTGGCAGACTTCACATATTCAAATTATTATAGAAAATTTTCAGGTTTCTTCACGATGTTTTCCTTTACCGTTAAATCGAGCCAATATAAAAAAAAAAATACACACGTAACATTGAATGCTCTTCGTGTGTGCCTTGGGTTTTAAACTTGTTGCCGTTGGCTCAGCAAACTGTTTGATTCCCAACTAAGCTATCACTCCTAAGGGTTGATAAATAAGCCTAACCTGTGTGTATGCTACTTTTTATCTCAAAAAAGTACATTCAGAATTTAAAATTGGGAAGAGGCTATAACACGAGGAGTTAGCAGGACGTAGCTATAAATAATTTATAATGAAATACTGATTTGTCATTTACGCCCTTACGTCAAATCATTTAGGGCTCGTATTCACAAACGTCATTTACCTAATCGGAACAATGGTGTGATAATAAGTCTGTTTCTCATTGCTTTCAGTACGATAGCCTTTGCAGTTAATAAATATTGAGGCACTGTGATTGGCTAATATTGAAATACAACTTTATTAAAATTGGTTGTCAGATAAACAAAGCTAAACAATGTCAAAGAAAACAATGAAATTACCGACACTATGCGTTTGGGCATACTGTAAGTGTTCATAATATTTGTGAATATGAGGGTAAGAATAAAAAAGAAACAAAAGACTGATTAAGCGATTGTCAACCTTATACCACTTCAATCTTAATATAGTTTTTCACTGGATAAAAATATTTTTACGACCCCTCAGCTTCTTTGACGTCAATCCTTTTTGTAGGAAACATCGTGGCGGAAAAACCTTAGTGATTGAACTGGGAATCAAACCTAGAACCTTCCAGTCAACAGCTTAAATACACTACCACTAAACCAACTAGCGATATCTGTGAGTCGTATTTGAATGTGAAATAAGAATATAACATTTCTATTTGAGTCGATCCCGCGGTATAGCAGAAAGAATTCGATAAAATGTTATTGAGCTATGAAGGTTTATTTCCTTAGTTATTGTTATCATCTCATAAAAGCATCTATCGTTGGCAATATAAGCTTTAATCCCGACTCTGCTCGCGTTAACCTCTCGCAAAATCTTATTTCTTATCTTGCTAATATTATGAATGGAAAAGTATTTGAATATTTGTTAGAGGTAAACGTAGGAACAACTCATCGAATTTTGATAAAATTTTATCAAGCAGGTAGACCTTGTGCTTGACTTACTTATAGGCAACTTTCATCATGATCATTTCAGCCGGGAATCGTTCACTGCTGGACATAGGCCTCCCCAATTGAGCGGGACCGGTTCTGGGCCGCCCTCATCCATCGGACTCCGGCGACCCTCACCAGGTCATCGGTCCATCTCTTAGGAGGCCTGCCTACGCTCCGTCTAGGCTACTTTGTAACCTTATAATTTGCAACCATGGTTAATAAGGACTTTTGAAGCGGGAAACGCTTTTCACGCAAGAGAAACCGCGTGCCACAACTAGTGATTAATAATGTAGTTTTATGTTAATCAAAGAATTTAATAGTCAGTTCAGTAGTTTCAGAGAACTCTTACAAACAAACTTTTCCTCTTTTTAAGATTAGTGTAAACTAGACTTCTACGGATAATTTTACAAGATAACTAGGTAATAACAAGTGAAACTCCACAAACTATTATTTCAACACTAGAAAAACTACGAAGGAGTCGACCTATAAAAACATTGTTTGGGAAGGAGGAACGAATAATTACTTACTAAAGAACTTTTCCTGTGGAACAATAGTAAAGCCCATTAATACTGTAGACAATTGTCTACAAGAAGATCTTACTTGAACATCAATAAATGTCTACATCATCGAAAACTCGATAGCTCGGACATTCCAACCACTTAATTCCATAATACGAGCTCAGCGACAACCCTAGATCCTAATTATACGCTCAATTTAATAAGTATGATGCATGTAACATATCATTTCTAGCCCATACGATTATCAACCATAATCCGGTGACAATAAGAGCGTTGTTTGTCTGAAATCGTTCCAGGGTTGGCACGCGTCATTACGCGAGTCGTAATACGCAGGAAAGTAATAAAGCAACGAGCCTTTTATATGAAGGGTTGTTGATGACGAGCTGTTAAATCGTCGAATGGGCCTTATCTGGGAATTTTGGAGTTTGTTTTCTCACCCTTAGGATTAGTATGGTTTTTCATTGAATTTGGTTAAGGATTTCGTTTGTGGAATGGTAAAAGGATATTGTGAGGTTTTATAGTTTTTTTTCTAGTTGGCGTTCCTGTGAGGACGTAATAAGTACTATAAAGGGTCACATTGTTACCTACTAGGTTTTGCGCGGCTATGCTAATTTATTATATCTACCTGTGGATAGCGCTATGGCGCTATCGGCACGACGCCAAAGGCAACTATTTAAAAACTTCACATATTCAATACGTAAGCAAATAACCGGGATAAAAAGTAGGCTGTATGCTAATCCAAGACATGGTCTTTCCGTCTGCCAAATTCCATCAAAATCAGTTGAGCGGTTCCCGCATATACTTCTAACAAACATCTTAACATTTTTACAAAGATGTAAGATATACGTATATATACTAGTGACAGCTACGTGCCAACAACGCGGGCCTGTCGCGCGGTTTTTGAACGTTTTCAGGAATACACAGCATCATCTGAATCGTGTTTAGCGAATTCAAAACGCGACCCTGACGTCAATACGTTTTTTTTCTTTTTTATTTTCTATATGAGTATAATAACCCATACACACACACACACTTACAGTCACATTTTACTGAGTAAAGTTTTTCTTGTGATTCGCATTAGGGTGGCGATACATATTTTGCTATAAGCGTCAACACGTTTTAAAAATCATAGGTTATATAATTTCTCAAAAGTAGTGAGAAGCACAGCCATTATAGTTCGTTAATTGATTTGCTGCGCAGGACAGCGACCAATTTATCAACCATAGCGACACTAATTAACCAATTAACTAGTACCGTCTCTAATGAGATTGTGCGCGTGTACCAAATTTGCTACACATCTTGCATTCAACGTGCCAAGATATTTCTGTATGATGACATCGAATTTTGTCAATATTATAATGTAGTACTTATTTTATTTCTGCCGCCAAGCAGTCGTGTGTAGTCACTGTTGTGTTCAGATTTGAAGGAAATTGTAGCCAGTGTAACTACTGTACATAAGACTTAATATCTCATGTCTTAGGATGGCGAGCGCAGTGGAGTACCAAACAATACTTTGTGATTCAAGGTGTTGGAAGGTGTTTCTACTGTTTATGGGCGGTCGTATCGCTTACCAAAAGACGAACGGCAAGCTCATCTCGTCATTAAAAGGAAAAAAAAAACAGCCATCTGTTAGCATTTGATACTCTACCTGGACAGCATCACGCTTACCATCAGGTGCAGAGCAGTTATTGTTGTGCTTGTATCATCATCATTGGCAATTAACATCTACGTGAGATGATTAAGTAGTTTTCGTAGAAGATGCGAGGTTCGATATACACCTACGCTGGTGACTTTTGTGCTTGTATACATAAAAATAATAATTTGAAAAAGCAGCCTTAAAATTTTATTTTCTCTGATAACTATTAAGTCCTGCAATACCTAGTGTAATTTTACTAATGATGAAACACGATAATAAATACTGCTTGGTAGATGAAATATATAAATCAGTAATACAATTTTGCTTGTAAAATATATTTTCGATCGATATTACGTTTTATATTGCAAGTAATAAAAATTATATTAGCAGTTTTAAATGGGAAAAAAACTATTTATCACTTAAAACAGTACGTGGGAGGACATAGAGCTATAAAATCGTAAAAGGCCATGAAATAAAAACGTCATTAAACAGTTTACAACCCAATGCGTAGTAATAACGTTTCAAATCTGCCGGGTTATAGCGGTGCAGATCTGACGAGCTGTTTTATCGAGTTGTATATAAATAAGTTCACTCAAATGTTAATGGGTAGGTAGAGATGTAGCCAGTTTACTAATAGAGTATGCATTTTATATTTTAATTTTCTGGATAATTGTATAGTCTATCACGTATTTTATTTCTTATCACTGTTTTCTCAACGAGAAGACTCGTGTCAGCCTAATGGAATTTATGATCTGTAGAATAGGAGACCCTGGATTCAAACGATTTTCCGAGACTGCATCTCCTAGAAGATGTTGATAGCGGGAAAGTAGCCGCTCTTAAAAACTAATCTAAGTGTCTCCTAAAAAATGCTTTTGTATGGTAGTGGGATATATTTTACATCCGCAGGCATTACGACCATCCTAAACATTGTGTCAAAACCTGCCACAGTGGCCCAAGTAAGTATTTTGCGTCCCTGGATTAAATTGTGTATATCCGGTTCCAACAGACCGGCACAATAGTGTCGACTGCCGAGGGTAATCATCTCTCGTCAGTCTATATGGACCCCACTCCACTTACCATCAGATGCAGTAAGGAGCAAATTGATGTGCCCGTAAAAAAATGCTTAAAAAAGCATGTGATGACGACTCCACAGAGGAGTGGGATAAAAGCAAATTATAGAAGTCACTGACAACCTTACATACAGGCCTTCTACAAAAAATTCCAGGCCATTATCCACCTGCAAGATAAACATACAACTGGATAAAAGTAGCTATATACAAAGAGGAGTGAGATAAAAGCAAATTACAGAATTTACTGACAGACGTACACATAACTCTTCTAAAAAAAATTTCAGGCCGACATGCACCTGCAATATAGCCATACAACTGCATATAGTACGCCGTATGCTCTACCTACATATAAATCCACACTATTATCATTAAATCACGCCTGTAGACCGAGCTTTAAAACTAAAACTAACAAGAAAGCTCCCATCCGATTACGGTCAGATGTTTTTATATAAGCTCGCTGTTATCACTTTAAACCGCGCTGATATTCAACTTAAAAGTTCTTACGAAACTTTTGTAATATGCATACGGTGAGTAACGCAAATGAGGTCTCTATGAAGAGCTTTCAAGTTGTCTCTGGATAGAGCTTAGTTCGGTAGAGTTTGGCTATTTGTTTATGGAGTTAAGTCCAAGTTTTGATTTTAAGACGGATTGCTTCGGCTATAGTAGTTTGCTGAAAGCGGTATTAGATCGTTTTATTGTGTTGCTTGTTGTTAGAATAATAGAAATCCCGGATTCGATTTCAGATTGAGACATTTAACTAATTATATGAAAAATAGTTAGTTAACTAGATATTGTTATAAAGTTCGTCTACTATTGCGGTAAATAAATGTGTGAATCTTGATCATGAATGTCTAAAGAGCTGTGAATGTAAACGTAAGACTGCAGACCCACAATTGTGTATAAATACTAAACAAATATATACATAATGATTTCTTATCTTTATGCGAATGTTAGACATCGAAATAAAACTAGTTTCTGGCGGCGGAGTCTATCAAATGACCATAAAGATTGTAAAGTCTTCGATAGGTCGGGAGAAAATTAAAATATAAGTATCCAAAAACTAATTTTATTCCGAAATATTTACAAATATAAAATATAATTTACCTAGAAGGAGAGAGAAAACTAACTTATATTTATATTTATGTCCATCAATAATACTTTTCAATTTTCATTCCATCCACATTCCAATATTCAGATTTAATAAAATCCTGTACAGCCAATTCTGGACCGGAACGGTTCAGTGGTCCTATCCCATGGCCATCCTCTTATCCTATCTAATAGGAAAATGTCACAAATTGGATGTTCCGGGCCGGTTCGTTCCAACACTCAAACAAATTGACATGATTTATTTTCTTGTTTGCGGGAAGTTTTAATTGGAATTTTCGGGGATCATCAGGTGTTGAGTTAACGGGATAAATAAAATGTTTGATTGGTTAAGTTTTAGTTTAATTGTTTTTATTTTGCATATTATTATTATGTGTCACTACGCAGTGGAATTAATGCTCGATACGGCGATAGTTTCACATCCTATCTTGGAACGAATCACACATAACAAAAAGTTAGTGGTCTAGTTGCAAGTTGCAATTGAACCTACCCCTTTGAGGATTAAATCGGGAAGTGTGTTTGTTTGTTTTAATATAGTATAGTCAAATATTTATATGCAAATAGATGACAAGATAAACAAACTTCTGGTCTGATAGTAAGCGAAATGGATACCTAAACGGTAATTCTAGTATTGTGGGTAACAAACCATCAGTTGCCATTGCATCTGGATTGACACTAAAACATTCGAAATTCAGCCTCATAATGGCCAGTAATTACACTGGATATGTACTTTTTTATAGGGGCACGGAGAAATGACCCCAATGAACTTGATGGTAAGTGGAGTGGTGTCCAATAGAATGTCGACTGACGAGAGATGATTACCCTTCAACAGTCGATACAATTATGCCGGTTGGAACGGGATATACACAGGCTGATCTCGGAACGCGACACATTTATATAGATCACTAGGACGGGTTTTAACACCTTGAGTACGGTGATCGTTATCTGGGCGGCGATAGCCTAGTTGGGTGTGGAACGGACTGCCAAGACGAATGTCCGCACGTTCAAATCCCAAGGACACACACCTCTGACTTTTCTAAAATCATGTCTGTATTCTTTGTGAATTTGTCGTTCGCTTTAACGGTGAAGGAAAACATCGTGAGGAAACCTGCACATCTGAGGAGTTCTCTATAGGAATTTCGAAGGTGTGTGAAGTCTACCAATTCGCACTAGACCAGCATTGTGGACTAAGGCCTAATCCCTCTCAGTAGTAGAGGAGGCCTGTGCTCAGCAGTGGGCAAGTATATAATACAGGGCTGATATTTTTATTATTATTATTATCTGGGCGGATATAAAAGCCTACCATCGGCGATATATTTCAAATCGGAACACAGAAGTACTTGTACTTGTAGTTGGTACCATAATACCCACCCTGACTCTCGTGTAAGAGAAAGCTACCAACCAACCAAGATTAATGCCGGCCTGACTAAATAATGGAAAAATTCCAATCCGAGTAACCAAAATTTTTATTCTGCTAACACAAAATTTTATTGTAACTTACATTTTGATAGAATTGAATCTGAAAATAAAATTATTAGAACAAGATAAAACAAAAGTCTTAAAAAACCATTCAGATTATTATTCCACGAATTCATTACACGTACATTCTGAAGCAAACCATAACATTTCAAAGCTAAAAATTGAAATTCAAAGAAAAATACCATTTATATGAAATCAGCTAAATACCGTATCAAAGGAAATCTTTAGCTGAAGTTTCAGAGGTGCGGCCGAGGTATACAAACTTTTAATCGATCAGCTAAAAACTAAAATTGGACGGTAATAAGCTCGCCGGAAGCTTTTCGCTTGAATTAAAGTTTTTTAGTTTAATAGGGGGATGAATGAGGGAGTGTTGGTGGAAGAGAACGATTTACTTTATTCATAGACTTTTTCATAAAGCTTTTTCAAATACTACCTCTGTAGCATGTTTGTATTACGCGCGCATTATGACACCGCTTTGGGATCCTAGATTGGAACGCGGTGATACGTTCGCCCCCTATCATATCATGGGATGGAACACATATGGTATAACATATTTACCGTGGTTGCACTTCTGTCTGCCCTTTCGGGGATTAAGGTGTGATGATGTTGTGTATGTGTGTGTGAGGGGGAGTGATTAAATAACTTTATTTAAGTTTTAATTAAATCATGGTTCCAATTCCTTTCTAAATAAAGTTATAGATTAGATATCTTGGCGTAAAGATAGCCTTAAAGTGTCACGGTTGTCGAATGAAGGTCACTCGAGTTCCTTCAACTTTAACTTTTTCTGTTTACGTGTCATTGTTAATTATAGTGAACTTTGATAGTGAAGGAAAATGTCATAAGTGTTACCATTTACTGGGGCTTATTGGTGAAATGGTATTAATATTATGAATTTATTAAAAAGAAATCATCTTCAAATCGTTTATTATTAATAGTCACCTAGAATAAGTACCTAATATTGTGGATCTCTATGTATGTTTTGTGTGATAAATCTATGGTGTGTCAATTAATAAATAAATAAATCGAACTAAAACCTCGTCAATCGACATCTGTATACACTGCCTCTAGACCAAAACACGCAAGAAGCAATAATAAATAATTACCTTAGTCACTTGTAATCTCATCACTCGTAAAGTACAATTGTTCGGACCATTCACCTGGTGTAATACAATTTGGCGCTTAATTTGGGAAACGGCGTCACAAGAGCCCATCCTAATAACTCCATAATCCATAGATATGCTGCGAATGGAGGAAACTCCTGTTTCTGAACGAATTTTGGGTGCCATTAACTATGGTGTACAGATAGGCACAAAATTCTTATGGAAAGATATTAATTTAACATAAAATTAGGAACTAAAGTACTATTTCTGCCGCTATATATTGCGTTTGTTTACAATCATTATAATTACTTCAGCTAAAAGATTAATAAAAAAATTAGATGACCTTCGTCTAGAAACTCATCACCGAAACATTATAGTCTTATGATATCCAGATCAATTACAAAACATTACTAAATTATACAGCGTACAAAAATGAATTCATACAAGAGAGTTTTAAAGTAATAAAGGTTAACAATTGCTTTGTAATTATTAGATTCTTGACTCCAAAATTTACATTTGGAATAAGCCATTTAATTATTTTTCTACGCATATATGAGAACAACAAACATAAAAGTACAAAAAGAAAAACACACCCACACACACAGTTAACTATATTGGGCATACGACCGAATCTAAAGCTGTAAAATATAGCAAATACATACGTAGATCAGACCTAAAACCCATAGGAGTAGGCAGAGACTATGAATTGTTAATTCGCTCGATTCTTTCGAAATTCTTTAGCTTCCTTCACCTCCATCAATATTATCAAGCATTCCCAACGGTTTAGAGTATTTTGATCTGACCTTCACCAAGAATGTCAGATATCTGACATTCAAAAGTTCGATACGATCGACCCCTATCAGCCGTTCTATTCACCTTCGCCTTATATATACCCATTGTCAGTTTCCTACATCGAATCTCTCCAAATATTTTAATAAAAAATGTTCAAAGTAAAAATATCGTAAAGTAATAAATTCTTTTGTTTTCTTATTCTTGTATTTTAATGTTACCTTTCACAAAGTAATATCAAACTACAGAAAACGAAACACCCACAAATAAATTACGAAAGGAAAATTAATATTAAAATAGGTGAACATGTTTTTCACGTCACTGTACATTGAGAATATTATAAATCGTTGCTTTTAGTGAAATTAAATTCGGCATTCGAGGTGGAGCGAGACGGATGTACGCCCCAACCATGCGCAAGACAAGGACAGGTGTATATCCACGCGTGCCTCTGTAAATCTTACCAGGGAGCACTAAACGGGATGTTTATTGTAGGCTGTTAGGGGTGATGTCTTTTAATAATGTGGAGGTTGTAATAAAAGTTTTTTCTTTCTTGTAAGGAGTGATGGAATGCTGTTTTATGTATATTGGGCGGAGGTCACCGGAGAGCGTTGGGTCGCCATGATTGCACTCCGAATTTCGGACAGTTTTCTAAACTATTGACAGAAATATTATGTTAAGTTATTAGAATACAAAATGACAGTTATCATTATGTAATTGCTCTAGCAAAATACTTTTTATTTTGTAGCTTTATTCTTTTCAAAAGTCTAATTGAAGTTATTAAACGAATTAAATAAAGTTTCCTTCGATAGTTAAACTCTAAGAATAAGTAAAAACTCCAATAAAAGAATCTTGATTGGTTAATTCGAGATTGTCTGGAAGCTATCGTATTAAGACTGCCTATTACATGAAATATATATTACTTTAGTAAAATGTTTTATCTATTTACTTTTAAGACGTAAGTAACGAACCATAAATAAAATATTTTATTTTTTTAAAAAGACCCCACTTCCAGTAGGTCGATCTGGAAATCCTTGGAAGAGGTCCATGTTCAGCAGTGGATATCCTGCTGCTGATGATGATGAAACGGACCCCACTGCACCTGATGGTAACAGAGATCCAAATACATTGTTATGACTGCTATTGTAATAAGAGTAGATAGAGTAGGTAGGAGAGGTAAATAGCATTATGTAACTATGTACATACTACACAGTAATAGAATACGTACCTCCAGGTACAAATTATGGTAACGGAATAAGGTCAGATATTTTCGAATGACGAGAGATTCCTTGACATAACTATTCCTGTTTGAAATACACAAATAAACATTTCATCATGAACGAATTTAAATTAAACAGACTGGACGGCCTGATTCAAACAATTTATCTTAACCGAAATCAGAAGTTTCTAGAAAACTTTGTGATTTACTTACAGTCGTTTAACAGTTATTTGGTTTATTTATTAGTACCTATCTTAATTAAGAATGTATTTAAATTAAAATATGTATTTACATTATAACAATATACCATGGGGCTATAATGTCATAAATAAAAAACCTGGCAATAAAAATCACACACAACACACACACACACACAATATCACGCATTTATCCCCGAAGGGGTATGCAGAGGCGCAACCAGGGCACCCACTTTTCGCAAAGTGTGTTCCGTCCCATGATGTGATAGGGGGCGAGCCTATCGCCATATCGGGCACAAATTTCAGACTCCGGGCTGCCCGACCCAGGATTCGAACCCAGAAACTCAGCGCGGTCGTACCGCGCATGCAGTACAACTACGCCACCAAGGCAGTCAAAAAATAAAAATCATTAGAAGAAAAATATTTTATCATAGTTCATAAAAAAAAGAAAAATCCCCCAAAAACCCGAAAGTATAGTAACTGTAGCCTAGTGTAAGAATTTGTACAATCTTGGGCCACATCTCCCTTGGGGAGTTCGGCATGATTGCTCCGCGCAAATTAGGTCAAATGCCGGCAAAAAGCCTCTGAATGGAAATCATGGAAATATTGCAAGAGTATAAAATTGTGCCTGTCAAATCAAACTTGAAGAGACCGAGCTTAAGAATTGTATTGAAATTATATTTTTCTTTCGACTTCCGCTTATTGTAACAAATCATGTAAAGTGCACTAGTTTTACTTCTACCTACGCCTTAAGGAATAAAAGGAGTGAATATGTGTGTATTATATTTCACAATTGGAAGGATCATGTCACTCGCATTATAGCAAACGCCACGTACCGCCCATAACTAATAAAAAATTTGTAAGGCATTGAACTTCGCTCGTTATTTTGAGCCATAAGATGTTAAACATCGCACTGCCCAGTGATAACACTGATTACAATGCCCTTTCATATACTCGGGTTTTGAAAATTGAAATGTAAGATGGCGAAGTTGGGTACATCAACATCTGCCTACCATTGGAGAATAGGTGGACTTATGCGTCTAGTCATCGAAATATTAGTGTTCGGTTTTTAATGCAGTTTTCTCTAATGTATAACCCAACAGACGAACTGCCAGACTTCAAGACACCGTGAGCTCATTCTGCGTGGATAGGACCGAAAACTAATATTTTGATGTCTAACATTCGCGTAAACATAACAAATTTGCATCTAGTTTTCGTACGAGCTTTACCTCAGTCCGTCCCGTCACCATAGACAGTATTCGAAACGTCGGCAGGAAATTAAAATATAAAAAACCGCAATAAAATCCGAAAACTAATATTTTGATGTCTAACATTCGCGTAAACATAACAAATTTGCATCTAGTCTCGTATCGCTTTTGCTGGTGGTAGCATATTTTATATCCGCCTGGATAGCGACCACCGTTCACAAAGTGTTCAACCCGCAATAGTGGCGCACGTTAGTGTGTCGCGTTCCGGGATCAGCTCGGTATATCCGGTTCCAACAGGCCGGCATAATTGTGACTGTCGAAGAGTAATCATCTCTTGTCAGTCCACGTTCTATTGAATGCCACCTACCATCAGGTGCATAGGGATTACATTTCTATGCACGTAAAAAAAAAATACAAAAATTACTAGAACACTTGCTGTATCAGGTTGTATAAAATAATGTATAAAACGATTGCTTTACTCAAGCGGTTTGAAGCTGCGAACAAAGCAAAAGGTTTTCACGAAAGTTTACGACGTTGCCACGATGCAAATAGGGTACAATTGACGCCATGAATTAATTGTTTTAGAAAA
Source organism: Manduca sexta (assembly GCF_014839805.1). NCBI lineage: Eukaryota > Metazoa > Arthropoda > Insecta > Lepidoptera > Sphingidae > Manduca > Manduca sexta. The sequence goes on along the minus strand of NC_051116.1, from coordinate 3,715,190 downwards.
TTGTTAGTCGTCTGTTCACGGAATTATAAACTCTTCCTCCTCCTTGCGTCGTTCTCCTCAGTTCCTGAGGGTTGTGACCACCTCTCTAAAGCTTCTGCCGTATAATACACGCTATCGATCCCAACTGTTGGCCATCTTGGATATATCAAGTGTGGTGCGGATGTGATCGGTCCATTGTATTGGGTTGCGTCCACGTGCTCTGTTGCCCTCTACTTTGCCGCTGACCATAAGTTTCTCCAAGTTGTCGCTCTTCCTGGCAATAAACTCTTAACAACGATATAAATATAGATTATATTTTTATTATTGTAGTATATATGGTTATTAATCGAAAAATACTTGATCTGCTTATGTAGTTGCGTAGGTGTATTGCGTGTGATAACCACGCCAATTGACGCGAGGTCTTGAATTCGATCTCTTGGCAAAGTGATATTGGATTTTCGTTTCAGTATCATCTAAGAAACTGGATTGGTTCCCGGTAATAATAAAAATCACACCCTTTATTATATGGCATCTAACATAGGTGACAAGGGTATGTTACAGCTTACACTTTGCCTACTCTTGCAAAACAAAAGGCTGATGTAATGTGTATATTATATGTATGTTTTTTTAGTTGTGAATCGAAATACATAAAAACATACCTTATTGTTTATAACCTGCAGACGAAACAAAATATGTGCACGACTGTACACATTGTCCGTAAACAGGGCGTGTAAAAGTTTATGCGTTGTCGTTTCCACTGCCTGGTTTACGACGGCTACAATGCAAGGCCTAGGTACTGTGATACATTGATGGCTATGTACTGCTAATATTGCATTACTTTGTGGTATATGGAAAGAAAATGTTTTATCAATATCGTTCGATTTGACAGGAAGGAAAACATCTTGAGGAGACCTACATAACTGAGAATTTTTTAGGGTGTGTGAAGTCTGATAACCCGCTCTAGTCGGGCGTGGTGAACTAAGGCTTAAGCCCTCTTAGTAGTAGAGGAGGCCCGTGGCCAGCAGTAGGACAGTATATAATACAGTGTTGATATTATGAAAACTTACTTAATTCAAATGTATAAATTCTTTATTTTTGAGTTCGTTTGTTACGACCTCTCATATATGCCAAATGCAGTACAGTTTATAAGCGGTTATATACTGATGGACGATAAAAGTTATTTAAAAAAAAATGTTAAGTGTCATCAATGCTATAGAATTATATTCTTGTGTTATATCGAAATAGTATTTTATTTGTGGTGCTACTGTACAAAGCGTTTAGATCGTATGTCGCGTTCCGAGATCAGCCTTTTTATATCCGGTTCCAACAGGCCGACATAATTGTGTCGACTAAAGGGGTAATCATCTCTCGCTAGTCTACATTCTATTGGATCCCACTCCATTTACCATCGCGTATAGTGAAGACACTTTGCCATGTCCATATAAAAACATCTAAATTTATACAAAATTTATCATAGTAAAATAAATATTTTCCAATCATGAAAACATTTGTTTCGACGGAGAATCAAAGCCGCTACCCGCTTAGTAACTTCAAACCCTGTCAAAACTATTTTCCTTACATTCATAAACACACCAAGAGATGTAACGATACTTAGCCTAGATAGTCTGGTTGCCATGGCAACGGTCTCCGTTAATGCTTCAGGCGCCCGACATTTGATACAAAATGTAAATGGTATGAAAAATTATTGCTCGTCGCGTGGGAGAGACGTGAATGTATTTGTACTGAGCTGTCGCCTAAAGAGTGGTAGGTAAACGTATGCTAGGTTGGACAAATTTGTTTTTTTTTTGCTTTGTAAGCGGCGATAGCCTAGTTGGGCGTGGAACGGACTGCCAAGACGAATGTCCACAGGTTCAAATCCCAAGGGCGCACACCTCTGACTTTTCTTTGTGAATTTATCGTTCGCTTTAACGGTGAAGGAAAACATCGTGAGGAAACCTGCACATCTGAGGAGTTCTCTATAGGAATTTCGAAGGTGTGTGAAGTCTACCAACTCGCACTAGGCCAGCGTGGTGGACTAAGGCCTAATCCCTCTCAGTAGTAGAGGAGGCCCGTGCTCAGCAGTGGGCAAGTATATAATACAGGGCTGATATTATTTGCTTTGAATGACGCGACGAGTTTTCCGTTCGCCTGATCGTAAGTGATACGACTGCCCATGAATAGTAGAAACACCATCCAACAACTTGAATTACAAAGTATTGTTTGGTATTCCACTGCGCTCGACATCCTAATACATGAGGTGGTAAATGTACATTGTTTTGTAACCGAATGAACCATTAGAGAAAATACCATTAGTTAACTATTGCTTGCTCTTTTGTCCCTCTAATATAAAAAAAAAACTACTACGAAACTAAATTTGAGTATATTATTAAGCTTATTATTAATTAATGCTTCTATAGCTAAATACTGTTCAATTAACACAACAGTCCTTGAGTTACTTTAATGCTTAATAGAAATAATTAAGAAGTACCCATTCAGACGGATACAATCTATCAACCAGCATGGCCGCACACTTACAAACTAATATTCTCATAAAATATAACAGCATTCAATTTAAAATAAAACCACTTTGAAAATATCAAAGTGAAATCCAAAACTTTAGGGAACAGTACCGATGGCTGTAAACTTTAAACTTAAAAATATAAGAAACGCCACATAGGAATGTAAAGTTATAATTTACCCACTTCCGCCACTGTTAACTGCGGCGAAACTTAAAATGTCACTTCGCGCCCGCGTCTCAAAGTTTTCGCCCCCTCCGCTTTCGCCCCTCCGCGTTCGCCCCTCCGCATTCGCCCCTCCGCTTTCGTCCCTTACGTAATGCAAAGTTTGTCGCTTACCAATCTTTTCTATTTAACTCTTTCAAGTTGTTTTTTTATTTTTTGTTTCGCACTTAGATCTTTGTGCTCTTTAAAATGTTGATGGTGAGTTTAATGGATGCTTTTTATTTAAGAGTTTTTAAATTAAAATTTGCCCAATTAAGTTCTATTAATGTTTGAATTCTACTTATTATGGAATTAAAAGTTTGTGGATTCTGTGGATGGGAATGTCATGTCGGGAAGAACTTTTCACGATGAAAATGTGAAATAATGTAATGAAATGAACTTTGATGACTCATATTTTTGTGATTGACACGAAAGTCCTGCTCTTTCTTTATCTCTCTCTCTCTCGCACCATTTCACATTAAATCCATGTGGATTATAGCCACTTAAATCCTATGAGTTCAAAGACACCGCTATCTGGATTTTTCATTGAACAATAAAATATATATTAATATTTTGATAACCTTATCGGAATAAAGACCGTATGCGAATTTGTCATAAAATCTATGAAAGAGCAGGTTTCATTTCTCATATTACTACCCCACAGCGGAATCACAATGGAACCTCTAATACATTCAAAAAGACAGTAAAACCATTGGGCATTATGTACATATTTGTAAACTTAATACGTACTTACTATAACTAATATAAGGGCGAAGAGGCTAGTTTCATGCGACATTAATATTATTTCAACTGTATGGGTATGGGACTGTTTCTCAACTTTTGAGTAAATGCCACTTGTCACATAACTATAAGCCGACCGTATGTAATAAAATAAGAATATCTACAGTACTTGTTCATGCGATTTTTGTCAAGTAAAATTTCCTTGAAACTTATAAAACAGTTCCTTGGACTTCAAAATTATCAGAGGCACTATCACACTATAGTAATTCATACGTGATTTAGTTAAGAAAATATTAAACAAAGTATTATAATTTCATAAAATATTGAAAAAGAAAATAACCTTACTATAAAGGCATTTACAAGTGCTACGCAACTCACAATATTGTAGCAATATGCCGCGGGATACGTAGGCGTAGCGTGTAGCAATGCCCTATAAAGGGAGTGCTACGAAACTTGCTACAGTGTAGCCGAGACACTAAGAAATAAAAATTGTATTATGTTTTGTGGCTACATAGTCTTTTTTATGTGCGTTAGATAAACGACTACAGTTTAACATTGATACAAGATAGGGTACACAAGAGTAGAGTTCTTTTACATCTCAGAAGGCTGACAAAGGAATAATTGAATCTATTATTCTATAATTTTTCTTTTCTATAAATCCTTCTAATGATAATTAGATTTTACATAAATTACGAATGCAAAGCCAGCAGGAATCGGTTTGGATGGACTTTTCACCACTGCACTGCTTACGAAAATTTACCATTAAATTGTCCTAGGAGAGCAAAAGATAGGCGCCCTTCCCTCTGACCGGAGACATCTAACAGTTACTGTAACTTCACAGTGTTCTGCGAATAGTATCACCCTGCTTCAGGATCATAATTATTATAAACAAAAGTGGCTCTATTTTTACAATACAACGTAATCTACAGCTTCCAGTCATCATCATTATGTCGGCATGCGATAAAAAGAAACTATGGCTCCAACCAACTAGTTTTTCGCTACGTCGTAACACATCAATGTTGTAGCCGTAAAAGCGCTCGTAGCAAACGCTACGTAATCTGCTACAGTGTAGTAAAGTTCCTTAGTACTGAAATTTGTACAATTTCCTAAGGCACTATTATTTAACAAGGTTTGACTTACTTTTTTATGAGCAGGGAAACATTACGTTGCGAGTACTGAAACTTGAATTATTCCTGAAAGCAATGTTTCTTTTTAAGACGTATAAATATTTAATAGATTACGCAACCTATCATAATTTATTCTTAAATATTTGGATCTTAGAATTGTATTCCTTTGCTAAAATATAACATCGAGATAAAAGAATAGCTCTCAGATAAGTCTATTTTAAATGTATCCTCGATTACTATCTGATGTAAACATGACAATGAGAAACTATTTAAAAATATCTTAACCATTTTCAAAATTGGCACCGAAAATATAACCAAAAAAAAATAAATAACCTTTAAAAATTTCTACCCGCTTTTTAAAATAACTCAACCCTCCAGTATTCAAGGGCACTATACCACACATTAATAAGGCCGGAACACGCTCCACGACACCTCGCTCGGTACTTTGTACCGCATTGTAAACCGTTCGGGGTTGTTTACGTGTAATCGACTACATTCGCCTGAATCCCATCAAGGTGGAGGGTTAACTCATAAATCGTTGCCGAGGGACTGATTTCAGAGTTCCCGCTGACGTATTAAGGAGGTGGCGGTGTGAGGGATAAGAGGAGGCGGGAGCGGGATTAGTTATTTTTTTTATTTTCACTTGGCGGGGAATTGAGTATGTTTTATAGGTGAAACAGTTTTTTTGTTAATTATTTTGGTAATAAAGACAAGATTTGGATTTTTTCTTCAGTAAAAAATATACTTTTTACAATGAGTAGTTCTCCCGGTAATTTTCAATACGGCTTTCTAGTACTTATAGAAGGGTACATGGTTGGTCGAAAGGTTGGATAGATAAATTTGTGATTTGGTTAGACGACAATTTGTGTGGCTTTGTGAATATAATTATCTCAAAATAGAATACCTCAGTGGTGATTGACATCAAGCATACGAACTATCGTAAAAACGAAGTCAATTCATTTTATGACATGCTTGAAAAAGGATATTTAACATCTGATAAACAATCTAAATGTAATTAATAATTATAATAACACTAAAATTAAAAATCACTTGCCTACAAAGAAATACATTTAATTCAAAATTAATTAATCAAAATTCATTTTCGCTACGCCTCACAACTTGTACCACACATCATCCATTCTACCTATAGAAACCTTCTTAATTGAGGAATTATTGCAACCCTCGCCGCGATACCGACGCAAATTCAATCAACTACTAAATTAATACTTAATTACTTACGAATAAAAGTCCATTTTGATGAAAATTAATAATTTGACGGCAATATTCTTAGTGAATAAGCTCAATACTTTCATGAGAGTATAGCGTGGCGTTAATTGTTGGTATTTTGAAGCGGTGTTTATACTGAGATTCCCGAAATATATTTTGGTGAGCTTAAAATATGCTCGGGTTATTCATTGTGTTTCTTCACTAAATAACTTATCAAATATCAATAGATGTTTAAATTAATTTATTTATTTTTTTGTGAATTATCGCTGGCTTTAGCGGTGAAGGAAAACATCGTGAGGAAACCTGCATACCTGAGGAACTCTCTATAGGAATTTTCGAGGGTGTGTGAAGTCTACTAATCCGCACTACAGCGTGGTGGACTAAGGCCTAATCCCTCTCAGTAGTAGAGGAGGCCCGTGCCCAGCAGTGGGACAGTATATAATACAGGGCTGATATTATTAATATATTTAATTTTTTACAATAATTATACAAGTGGAGTTGATACACAAAGTTCTTTGGGTGTAAGGTCGGACAATATGCGTGTATGTCAGTGCAGAAGGGTCCATATAACTTGATTCCTATCGGCTTGCATTTCGTAATTATAATTTATGGAAAAACTAATTATCATTAGAACGATTTGCTCACCGCATTCATGTATATTAGTACCTATATGTTGTGTCGGGTAAGCTTTCGAAAAAAATCACCCTTCGCCACTAATGTATGTAAAATATAAATTAGATATTATTCATGAGTATAGTCTACGTTACTTATAACAGTATTATAAACAGTTTGTTTGTTACAGTGATTTTTTCTGCAAAGTAACTTTTTTTTTAATATTATTGTAAAGCTACACTTCTATTTTTTTATTTATCAGTTATAGAGCTCGTTCCACCCCTTTTAATGTCCTTTTATAATACTTAAAAACCCTATAAAAGTAATATCATAAAATATTGGAACAAAATAATTATTCAAAGTTAAAAAAGCTTATATCCTACATAAACTTATACTTCTAATAACAAAAAATACTGGCTGGCCTATATCACAAAATCAAAAATATAACTCTACCACTTTATATAATAATAAAATATCCACATTAGAGATACTAAATCGTTATCTCGCATATTCAAACAATAAAGCACCTTACCACTCAAGACATAGACTCTACTTACAGTTATTACTATGAATAATGCCACAAACGTCGGCAGATAGACAGCGCGTCCCAAAGGGTTGGTGAAAACAAAAATAAAAGAAACCCTAAGAAAATGACAATCAAAAATGTCATTCTGCTCGTAGCGCCGCGGGCTGTTGCAGTAAACTTGAGATAAGTGTGACACACGGCCGGAGAGGATGGCGAGATTTGCTGTTGATATTGTGAAAAATTATAAAGATTTTCATTTCGTAATGCGTTTAGATATGGATGTAATTTATTTGATAAATTAAGCTCTGTATTCATTTTATTACTTCTTATCCTCAAAACCATTAACTATGGCTCTTATTAAGGAAAATTTAATTTGAGAAGGAGAACAGGAACAAGAACCCTTAGTGCTTGATTTTTTTTAACTTTTTAACTATATGCGATGTTGGCTCTTTGTATAAATATTTAATTACTTAAAGTTGTTCATAAGTGTTTATATATAATACATACACGCATGACATCACGCATTTTCTCTTATCAGGAGTGAGCAGAGGTGTAACACTCCAACATTTCGCCAGCTTTGTTCGGTTCTATGTAATATGAAGCGAGTCGTAGCACCATTTATCGGGAACAATTGCACACTCTGGAGTGATACTGAGTAAAATACCCAATATCCCTTTGACCGACCTGGGATTTGAACCCGAGACTACAGCGGAGTAGACATATCGCGCACACAATACAATTACGCCATTAGACCGTGCAAGTGTCAATTAGTTTTTTTTTATGTTTTTGATACTACCCTTTCTTTATTTTATTTCTGCCTACCTTCCTTTAACCCACTTCAATGTGAGGAGCAACACACATGTTACAGTGTACAGTAAGGCTTAGTGTTTACGACTAGCCGTCCACCACACCTCCTCTGAGGATTCCAGTTCTAAAATGATGTCAAAATAAAATAAAAGGACCTAGCGAGGACACCATAGTCAGTACCCTTGGGAGTTATAGTAATAAACGTTTTGCTACAAAGCAGAACTACTGCCTGAAGTATTCTTAACCCGGCGAGCGTGTGGCGGGGTATGTCATACCCCCCATGTTAATTACTGGCGTATATTTTTTGTGCCTGACTTTCAAACTTATAGTCTCTTTGAGTAGCTGGAGTTACAGGGTTGCGGAAGGTAATAGTGGGGTGATCACAGTGTCGCGGCAACCTGCATTCGAGTTACACGCTTGCAAACTGAGTTCGGGTACGTGATACCCCGCCTCATAGCTGGTGTGACAAAAACTAAAATTGCTTTTTCTGCTATTTTAACCTATTTTCTTTGTTTAATTGTAGATTTTAATAGAAAATGGATGTTGAAAATAGAAAAAACAACTTCGGTCTATGATAGAAGATGTACTTACTAGAACAGGGTTTCGCAAACTTTTATTTAGTGCGGACCACTAATGCCACCTTATGCGACCTTTTTGCGACCAAAGTCGTAATGTTTGGGTTGATGTTGTTCAGTTGGATTCTTAAATTTGTTTTACTAGCAGTTTACTTCTGTATTTATTTTTAGATATACAAGAGTGCAAAAGCGTGCACTTTATAGTTTCTCTTTTAACTTTTATTTTACTTGCGGATCCCTGAGAGGGGCCCACGGAGCCCCCAGGGGTCCTATGTTTCGTGAAAATCAGGGCAAAGACACTAAATGGACCGATTTCATCCGTAACTTAGGCTTGGCTTTAGTTTACGAACACGTGAAGATGTGAAATGACAAAAATATATATTTCGATTTATATACGTCAGAGAATTTCTTCCCAGATCAACGAATCACTTTCATCGACTCAAAATGTTCCTGGTCATTTTATTAGATGTAGAGATTACCCCAACAAAAATAATCATAAGACAAAATACTCATGAACAAGCTGAGGAAAGGCTATTAGTGTGGAGCATGCAATGTTTTTGCAAAAACTGCACAGATTTTATCTCCAGTTCCTAAGATGTTCCTAAATTTTTTGTGATTTTTTAGTTTATAAAGAAAATTATTTCATATTCTATCATACGATTAAGTTTTTTTATCATAAAACTGGTTTTACTTTAGTTCCTTTTAGTTTTAAGAGACTGAAAGTGTTTGTTTGAAATTCAAAGTGACTTATACTATTACTTAGTAAAAAAATAAAATTGTTAAAATGGCGCGATTGTTTTATTTCCAATGCGTTATGATGGTATTGTCTTATTATACCAAAAAATAAATAGTATAATACTTCTTCAGAAACAAGTTTTATAGCCAATTTTTTTAAGTGGTATGTCATACCCTGCCTCATACTTCTTGTTACATTTTTTCACCACATGCTCGCCGGGTTAAGGAGCTTTAGATTACGTTGTAAGTCGTCCTTGAACGGTAGACACATCATCCAACACCTTGAATTACAAAGTATTGTTTAGTATTCCAATGCGCTCGCCATCCTGAGACATGAGATGTTAAATCTTATTATGTCCAGTAATTACACTGGCTACATGTCCTTCAAATCAGAACACAACAGTGACTTCATACTATTGCTTGGCGGCAGAAATAGACATTGCGGTGGTACGTACCCAGGCAGACTCTCACATATAAGAGACCTATCACCAGTAAAACTAACTTAATAACTTTAGGTAGCGAGTATATATACTTGTTTAGTATATATTTGGACTATGTTGTACTTCAAATACTTCAACATCAGTTCTGCGCAATAAACATACCATACCATTTTAAACTCTAATACATACTGATAGAGTCGCTACTATCTACTGTCCTTAAACCATTTGAAATGCTGTTCAAACTGTCCGTCCGTATGTATCACAAGATAAGGTACATCTGCAGAACGTCGGCCCGGCGGCTTTGTGTGCTTTGCACTGCATAATTTATTTGATATCTACCATTATACAGGGGACATGACTCTAGCCAGTGTTGTTTGACCTAACGTCAAATGTAATGAAACCTTTTTAACTGGATTACGACACGAGCATTGATTGAAGGCCCTATAGATAAGCTGAGCTTTGTAAAAACTGCATTTCAGTAGCTCTAGAATATCGAATGTTAAGTCTCCTAATGCACGCTATATATAGTGATATGTGTAAATGTTAAATTTGACTTTATTAACCGCGACGAGAAAGCGGTGTTTTATAAGTTTAACCTGTGTTTCTGTGTTTTTATATGTCTCTCTGTGTCCTCTTAATTCCTAAATGAATTTACCTTATGATATTTTTTCTCGTTATTACTAAATATAATATTTTGTGAAAGATTTGTGACCATGTCTGGATTTTCGGTCAAAGGAAATACAAATATGCTATGTTAAATATATATAAGTAATCTTAATCCCTGAAAATACACGGCTAATCTTTTTTATAGGAAAAGAATTTGATGTACAAGAAGCTGCCAACAACAAATAGACTAATAAGATTATTCAATCTCTGTTTACTTTAGGAGTACACAAAAACAAAAAAAAATGAATTTACGACTTAAAAAATAACGTCAATTTTAGCAACCTCTTCCTTTTTTGCACACATTCACGTTTTATATCCACGAGGTGGTAAGTAGAGATCAACTTTACCACTTTTCGACGTGTGTCTTTCGGTCCATAATATAATAAGGGAAGCATAGCGCCATATCAGGCAATTTAAGACACCGAGTCTATTCCAAGCAAATCTAATATTATTCCTTTTTAAATTGGTTAAAAGCTGCCAGACGATCAAGAGACAAGATAGCGCTCTACTTAATTCAAATAGTAATGAAGTCAAATCGCTAAGGAAGTACAAAACATTTCGACTACGACGCAGGAACACATATAGAGCTGATACAACTAACTGCTTTGTAACACGCGGGTCATTCGTACTAATAGAGTGTTTGTAGAGTTGGTTTGTTCTATTACGTAAGATCGAAGGGGTATTTGGTTTATGGGTTGAAAATATTAAAAATTAAGCAAGTGTTGGTTCAAAAAAATGATTGATCGCTGTATTCTAGGAAGATAATTTACGTGGTCTAGTACCCAAGTAACAAATAATATGAAAATAAATATACCAATTATTACAAACACATAATTTTCGACACCTAAAAGCAGAAACGGAGAGATTTTGTGCTTAGCGACTGATACGGAGACGTCTTGGTTATAATAATAATATGTTCATTGTAATTATATTATAATATGAATTCATCATACTTTCAATCAGATTCCCTGGAGACATTTTTTTAAAGTAAAACTCTATATCAAAATGAAAAGAAAACGTGAGTTAATTTTAAAATGAATTCAAAGAGCTCTTTAAGCACGTTAAAATGAAAAAAAAATAATTATCGTCCAACGACCTAAGGGTAAAGAATTAGGGTTTACGCAGACTATCCAAGATTTAGTGCAAAATTGAATTATTTTAAGAACAACAAATAAAAAAAGGAATAATTTATTCTTATGTAAAGTAGTATGAAAAGTCGTACTCGTAAAAGTAATAGGAATGCATTTTCATTGAAATAGGTTTTTTTTTCCACTGGAAAATTAGATAGACATATTTAATTCGTACAGAAATAAAATCTACATTGAAAGTAGATAGTTTAAATGAGAACGTAAAGAGTAATATGCTTACTTGATAGTAAGTAGAATCACTAACCGTAATAGAAGTAATTAATAAAACTTCGGACTATAAAGTATATGTACTGCGCTAACCAGCCTGAGACGGCCTTTTGGTTATAAAGGACATTATAAATTAATTAATAGGTAGAGTTGTTATTAAATATATTATATTTATTAAATTCTGTATGAGTGGTTCACTATTACATTCAATTGTAAAAAATAAAATAAAATGCGTGTTCGAACCGTCAAACAAAAGAAACGTATGCGGCATCTCTTAACTCCAATATTATTTTAGTCGGCTAATTTCATTTGGGACTGATATTCCTTCACTTAAATTTCAATTTGACGTTAGTTTTATGACATCATAATAGTTTAAATTGAAAAATTACGAACAAAAGCTTTTGAAATTGGTTTTAATTTTCTTTTGAAGTACAAAATTATTTTAGAGACCTTTTAAAATCAAAAAGAAAAGGTTATTTTATAATTTGTTTATCTTACATGGACGTTTTGATTACTAAGCATAATAAATCCGCCGTTTTGCACCACGTGAATGATGTATTTGGTATAGTAAAATAATTTATTAACTCCATATATTTTATTTTTTATCGTAATATTAGATATAAAGTTTTTATACCCTTTTGTGACCCCATCAACAACATAAAACTATTTTAACTTAATATTGTGGAATGTTCTTATCTGCCCCTGACAATAATATTTTTACTTTTTGTTTCAGGTATGAAAACCTTTCATCTCCAACGGTTCGTATAAAAACAAGAGAAATGGCCAAAATAGATTGAGTGGTAAAAAGCTACGTCAAATGACAAATTGAGTACACTTCAAAGAAATAAGATTTGATAAAATCGTGATATGCGCCTAGACGAAAACTGCGAGCAAAGTTGCTTCTAGGTTTATTTGCTAAGATTCTTGAAACGGCTCTACAGATTGAGGGATAGAGCCATTGTTACGCTGAAGGAGTGATTATATTCCTCTCTCGAGAATTGTTTCTTTTCTTCGGACAAAAACTATCTGCTTTAGTGTCAGTTTGTTCAAAATCTCGTGTCAGAATGTCCAATCCACTCAATTTTATTAAATGATTGCTTATCGAGTACCATTGGGAGAGATGGCGTACAATATTTTAGATTATAAATTGGATAATTCACTCGATTCAAATAGACATCATGCCAATTGGGGGTTCAAATAAGTAATTTTATGATTGACGGTGATGCGTGTTCAACTTTGTTATTATTATAACTTTTAATTTAGTTTATTGGGATTGATGGTTTGTAGTGTGGTTCAAATATTAAAGACTAGAGACATACCGAGATAGTCGCTAGGACGATGCCGGCCTTTGACTCCGGAGATTTTTATATAGTAACTGACGAATTTTCCATTTATACTGTCACTCCAGGTACATATTACACCCTCCAGTTTCCAGGTGTTTCAAAATTGCCAACCGTTTCGCCAGTATTTTTAAATAAAATCCAAATAAAGCTGGAACTGCAAAATCTACCTAAAGCGCCGTATATTGTTTTATTTTTTTCATATGTACGGAATTTTGCACTGTAATAGAATCTAGCGCGCCGAATTCAATGTTCTATATGGCGCCAATGAGAATGGTATAACAATTTTGTTGAATTCAACTAAAGCTTTTGTGTTTCGTAAAAATATTCGATATTGTTCTATTGAATGAGCTTTGTAAGTTTAGATTTTAGTGTAATTGGTCGTAAACAAAGAAAATATCTCAATTTTCGATTTAAAAAACAATAGGTTCTGCATTTGTCAAATTATACTACAATTTTTATTCATAATGCTCGGTTATATCCAAACAGATGTTTGATAAAAAAATACCTATGAGTAGAAATGCAGTCCTTTGCAGAGATCCATTTGTAATTCAAAATTGTAGTTTTCTACTTAGTTAGTGGCAGTGTATATGGGGTTTCAACGGGATGGCATATGAGATAGCAATACAGTTATGGGATATTCTTACTTGCCTGGAATTGAACTAGCTATAAGAAACTAACATCAATTAGGCCGGTTGTATTTAAACCAAATCATTTCTACAACATGCTTAAATTATGATTTCTTATGTTAACGCGTAATACACGCACATCAGATAAAGTAAAATAGCGGAGAAAATCCACATAAAAGTATTTAGCAATAACTAAAAACTAACGATGAAAAATACAATAATACTGAAAAATTATAAAAACTATGAAACAGTCAGTGTACAGCGTGCATACGCCTACATTTACAAACATAATATTTTCATTTCATATTTTGTCGCAGATCTTGGTCAATATAATTAAGATTATAAATTTTAAGGCTGGTGCAACAAAATGATCGGTCGGTCGTCTATTATACATTGATAATTCAATGAGTCAATATAAAATAAAATATGTCACATAAATTTAAAACTGTTACCCAGTATAATGTCAAAATTGTAGAAAGGTACACATGAGACGTTTATGTAGTTAATTTATAATATTGGCGTTAACATAGGGTTGGACAGGGTGTGCAGGACTGTTTTTCCAAACCGTCTGATCATCGAGGTAATCCTTTACATTATAATACCCCTTGACATTAATTCGCGCTTAACATGACACTTAAATTTGTAGCCGGGCAGATTGGTTATTTCAAGAGGGATTTTATTATAGAATTTAATACAATTCGCTAGATAAGATTTATTTGTTTTACAGAGCCGGAAATTTGGAACAACTAGTTTATTCTTATTTCTAGTGTTCAAACAGTGCATGTCACTGTTTTTCATAAAAGTACCTAGGTTCTTACGGACATACATAATATTTTGAAAAATGTATTCAGCTGGCAAAGTCAGTATATTCACCTCCTTAAACAGTTCTCTAAGGGAATCGCGAGACCGAAGGTTATAAACGTTATTTATCTAAGGACGGACATTGTTGTGATAACAAGTCTGTTTCAGTGCTGACGGCATGGCAGGCTTCGCAGTGCGTAGACATAGGGCCGTTGTGATTGGCTAATATTGAAATACAACTTGAATCTAGTTGACTGTCAGATAAACAAAGCTGAGAAACAGACTTGTTATCAAGGCAATGCTCCGTCCTTAGATAAATAACGTTTATGAATACGGGCTTTCGTTTGTGTGTTATATATACTTAACACTGACATTATTATTCGTTGTAATTATGTACTACACTTTACTACACTAGTCTGAAAGGTTTTATTATTTAAAGCTAACTTTTGTAGAACTTTTGCACTCATGAATAATGTAGCTATTATTGAAAAAATCGATTTGGTAGTTCCTGAGATTAGCGCGTTCAAACAAACTCTTCAGCTTTATATATTAGTACAGATAGGTGTTTTACTATCTGTTCAGCCGGGAATCGTCCACTGCTGGACATAGGCCTCCCCCATTGAGCGCCACACGGGGCCGGTTCTGGGCCGCCCTCATCCATCGGACTCCGGCGAGACTCACCAGGTCGTGGGGGGCCTGCCTACCCTGCGTTTACTACTATGGTGTTTTACTATTTCACAGTAGTTGAAACCATCGCATGAACGCAAAATTTTTGTATGACAATCTTCCCAATGTCAGCTCTATATAATCTTATAAGTCTTTCCTTGTTGAAGATAACTTGTGAAGTTTTCTTGCTTATCAAAGTCTACAACTCACCAGCGCCTTGCTGAGATGTGTGGCACAGTTTCTTGTCAGCTGATTGTTCCAGAGGACCAGGAAAGCTAGGCCTCGCGACTCGTGGCTGCCCAGTACTGTCGGCAGAAAAATTGTGTGATCATGTAGTAGAGTCCGCAAATAAAAGTTGTCAAATATGCGTTTTTTTTTTATTTTGAATGACGAGAGTAGCGTGCCGTTCGCTGGATGGTAAGCAATACGACCATAAACAGTAGAAACATCCAACACCTTGAATTACAAAGTATTGTTTGGTATTCCACTGCGCTCGCTGTTTGCTTTCACGGTGAAGGAAAAGACCGTGAGGAAACCTGTATACCTGAGAAGTTCTCTATAGGAATTTTGAGGGTGTGTGAAGTCTTCGCACTACAGTGTGGTGGACTATGGCCTAATTCCTCTCAGTAGTAGAGAAGGCCCGTGCTCAGCGGTGGGACAGTATATAATACAGGGCTGATATTATTATTATTATACATATATCATACATAAGATCGGCCTCTCACGTTTAGGGAAGGAATACTAGTGAAAAGTGGGTAACCTGGTTGGAACTTTATCTATTCCTTCGGGGATTAAACCGGAGATTAAAGTAGTGGAGGTCCATGCCCACCAGTGGGACAGTATAATACAGGGCTAATATTATTATATATAAGTGTATCAGTACTTACACGGACAGTTGTTGGGCGACATGGGCGAGGTGGCGGCCGACGGCGGCGTCTGCGCAGCCTGCTCCACTAGCGCGTCCGCTATGTGACCCACTCCAGCATCCTGCAACCGAGAATGGACATACCGTAAAAATCACACTTAAAACTTCGATAAGTCGGACGTACCCATAGGCTGTGTTAGACGATTATTGTAAATAATCACTAATGACGTTTTGACAAAATAGAACGTCACTAGTTTTACCCCCGGTCGCTCTCTGTCTGTGCCCATGGCCCGTGTAACACTGTAGAAATATATATCTCAGTTCATCCTGCAATCCTGCATAGTTTTATTTATAAACCATCAGGCTGAACAGACAGGCGTAATGGCAGGGGACAGGACAGGGTAGGACAGACGCTACCTCCCCTGAATTTTGTACGTGTACACTTTCGTACACAACTACTGGGACTCTCTTTAACATATTCATATTTTTCTCTCCCCTGTCACCTAGACCAAACCCGTACAGTACCTGTATCTGGTTGTTGGACAGGTCCAGAAGCTGTATGGTGGTGTTGAACCGCAGCAGCGAGCCGAGCTGCGCCGCGTCCGACGCGGACAGACGGTTGTCGCCGAGCCGCAACTCCCGCACTGAACTGTTCGACTTGAGCGCTATCACTGTAACAGAGGAATGATAATTCATTGTACAGGGGAATGATAATTCATTGTACAGAGGAATGATAATTCATTGTACAGAGGAATGATAATTCATTGTACAGAGGAATGATAATTCATTGTACAGAGGAATGATAATTCATTGTACAGAGGAATGATAATTCATTGTACAGAGGAATGATAATTCATTGTACAGGGGAATGATAATTCATTGTACATGAGCATGATAATTCATTGTACAGGGAAATGGTAATTCATTATCCAGGGGAATGGTAATTAATTATTGTGTTGTATTGCGTTGCGCACGCGGCGCGTGTGTGTGCGTACGTGTGCGTATTTGTGTGCTTGTGTATGAGTGCGTACGTGTGCGTATGTGTGTGCGTGTGTATGAGTGTTTGCGCGTGTGTGTGTGTGTGTGCGTGCGTATGAATGTGTGCTTATGTATGAGTGTGCGCGTGTGTATGAGTGTGCGCGCGTGTATGAGTGTGTGCGTGTGTATGAGTGTGTGCGCGTGTATGAGTGTTGCGTGTGTATGAGTGTGTGCGTGTGTATGAGTGTGCGCGTGCGTGTGGCACCAGCGCACGTACCCAGACACAGTAGCGGCTCCCCGCAGAGCAGCGCGCGCTGCAGACAGAGCGCGCGCACGCGGCACGTGTGCGGGCGGAGCGCGCGCGCCAGCACCGGCGCGTGACACTCCTCCAGCGCACTCTCGCGCACCTCCAGCTCCGACAGGCACGCGCTCTGAGGGACATGCAACAGTACAGCTTCACCACAAATATTATATTCCTTAAGTAGGTGCAGACTGCCTGAATGTCATAATTGTACAATGTATGAGTCCGACTACCGCGCCGAGATCCCGGTTTTTAATCCGGGATCGGGTCAAAATAATGACTTTTCAGATGACCAACACATCAGTCCGCCCCGTGACCATGAAGGCTGCGTCTTCGAAACATCGGATAAAAATTTAAATATAAAAAACCCCGATAAAATCCGAAAACTAGTTTTATTCCCATGTTAAACATACGCGTAAAAGTAAGAAATCATTAAAAAACAAATCTGAAAAAAAAATCTGGAAATATATATTCCCACTCCATCTAACGTCAGATGCGGTAGAGTCAATTTGCCTTGCTATTATAAAAAAAAAAATCTCTCACATTGTTACTCTTTAGGACGTACCTTCTTGATCATCCTGGAGGCCGCCTGCCACCCCCTAATGCCGAACTGCCTCGGCCCGCTGATGGACACCACTGACGCACTCTCGTAGTACTCTATCATGTCGAACAGCGCCTCCTGGAAACAGTTAGTCGCATTATAATGTTGAGCTGTGAAAATTTACCAGGATACGTGTATCCTTCTTCCTACAACCTAGAGTCCTTCCAGCGGAGTATAAAAAAGCGATTAAGCAGGCCGGCATAATTGTACCGACCGTCCGTCCAATGAAATGAATTGTAAACCCTCGCGATCAAACAGTTCTAAGATTATATAGAACGGACATTGAGAAGATTGTCATACGAAAATTTTGCGCTCATGCGATGGTTCAGTCTACCGTGAAATAGCAACATCAATGCTTCATATTTTTTCCATATCGTGATTTGCACGTCTTTACTGCAAATATGAGCATATTTTCTGTAAATATGTTTTGTATTAATATCTAAGTACGCTGTGACATCTTGACGGACATCACTACATAGTATAAAACAAAGTCGCTTTCTCTGTCCCTATGTGTGCTTAAATCTTTAAAACTACGCAACGGATTTTGTTGCGGTTTTTTTTTAATAGATAGAGTGATTCAAGAGGAAGGTTTATATGTATAATAACATCCATTAAATAGTGGAGAAATACTGTTGTTTTGTTATGTTATACCCGTGCGAAGCCAGAGCGGGCCGCTATGTTTTTATATACAACGTTCACAGTTTTTCTGTAGTGTATTTAGTATCAGCATTGCACCCGTGCGAAGCCGGGGCGGGTCACTAATTTCAAATAAAACGACTTATTATTAATTTGTAATAACTTATGGAGCACGAAATTGGTCCTGTTGTCCGCTCTATAACTATACTGTTAAATGTCTGCTCGCGACCCGTGAAGCATCTGAAAATAACCTTATTATGTAGTATATAAGGTTATATTCCCGTGACACACGTAAATGTCACGTAGCTGTCATGTTTGCCGGCAAGCATTGAGATGCTTTAAGTGTTGTGTGGTCCTTCGAGCCGGAGTCCACTCACCGCGCCCTCGTCATCCATCGCGGCGTGTTCTATCTCCAGCCTCCTGAACTGCACCTTGCGCAGGAGCGCCTCGAGCGCGTCCGCCGGCGCCGTGCCGAGCAGCGCGCACTCCGTGAGGGCCAGACGCGGCGCACGCGACGCGCCGCCGATTGATGATTCTGGTAGTTCCTGGAGTAGGGTAGTTGGTAACTTTTTTTTTAATACATACATACATACATAACATCACGCATTTATCCCCGAAGTATGCAGAGGCGCAACCAGGGCACCCACTCTTCGCCAAGTGTGTTCCGTCCCATGATAGGGGCGAGCCTATCGCCATATCGGGCACAAATTCCAGACTCCGGGCTGATACTGAGCAGAAAACCCAAATATCACTTTGCCCGACCGGGATTCGAACCCAGAACCTCAGAGCGCTATTGTACCGGACATGCAATACAACTACGCCACCGAGGCAGATTTTTAATACATTAATCAAAAGTGTATACATCCAAAATCTATCGGAAAAGGATTCTTCAAAATTCAATTTCAATAATAAAATTAAATGTAAACTCTTGAAAGAGGCGATAGCCTAGTTGGTTGTAGAACGGACTGCCGAGACGTATGTCCGCATGTTCAAATCCCAAGGGCACACACCTCAGACTTTTTTAAAATTATGTGTGTATTCTTTGTGAATTATTGCTTGCTTTAACGGTGAAGGAAAACATCGTGAGGAAACCTGCACACTCGAGAAGTTCCTCTATAGGAATTTCGAAGGTGTGTGAAGTCTACCAATCTGCACTAGGCCAGCGTGGTGGACTAAGGCCTAATTCCTCTCAGTAGTAGAGGCCCCGCACCCAACAGTGGGACAGTATATAATACAGGGCTGATATTATTAAAGCTTTGAAATTTGGTAGAAAAGCAAGCTGTCAAATTACAGCAATATTAAAATGTGACGTCACTCAGTGCCACCGGCCATAACGTTGTGCGAGTGAGAAGAGGACAGCGCTATATCCCCGCTATGTCCCTACTTTTACTCACACCTATATTTCAAATATGAATAACTGGTTTATTTTTCAACCAATATTGATGCTTATTTCACAGATTTTTTTCATAATATTATCAACTGTTATATATAAAATAATAAATAGCTGAATGGGGACGATCTAAGAAGATGTAGAGATTTAACTATTTTTCGGACTTCATTGTTGTTTTAGATATTATGTTACCTGACGTTTTGAAGACTTTGAAGCAATCATGGTCACGGGGACTCAACGACTACGCATATAAATCATCTCAAGATAAATGTAGGTAGATAAACACAAAGGCTATACAGTACGGGTCAAAATTAAAATATAAAAAACCGCGATAAAATCCGAAAAATAGTTTCATTTCATTGTCTGACATACGCGTAAACATAAATCATTATAAAAACGTGATCATCACACGTGAAATGACAAAATCAACGAGAGTAATGAATGATTTTGATGATCAATTCAAGATAACCCTTGTGCCTATTCACCCCATCGTACGTTACTCACCCGTATCTGTTGCAAAACCGAGTCGATAGGCGGCGTGTTGTGATTCCGACAAGACTCGAGGTACTCCGCCGCGAGCTGCGCGCGCGTCGTCGACGGAACTGAAACGGGAGAGCAAACATTTAAATAGCTTGTTATATATACGTCCGTATTCATAGACGTTATTTATCTAAGGAAGGAGCATTGCTGTGATAACAAGTCTGTTCCTCAGCTTTGTTTATCTGACAGCCAACTAGATTCAAGTTATATCTCAATATTAGCCAATCACAACGGCCCTAAACGCACTGCGAAGACTGCCATGCCGTCAGTACTGAGAAACAGACTTGTTATCACAGCAATACCCCGTCCTTAGATAAATAACGTCTATGAATAAGAGGGATACATTTTAAATTACCGGCAATGCTGCCATCGTGATCGCCGGGAGAGGGGTGCAAGTAAGTGCACGTGCACCAAGTAAGAAATCACAAAAAATATTAATCACTGAATAAGTTTGTAACAATGACAACTATCGACCACAGAGGTCTTTTACGATAAAGCATTTTCAAAAACCCGTGCGATTTAAGTTTGAAATAAAATCTTAATGATATGCAGTATAGAGCGTAGGTACAGATGAACCTCCCTAAAACTAATCTTGAAGTTAACGCTGCCATCACAGTGGATTTGCCCTTATAACCAGTTTTTTTTTTATTAATTGATTCACACAAATTTACATATATTTCAAACAATAGTTCGTTGTATGTTCGTTTAAAATATATTAATTGTTTTATAAATTCTCGTCTCACACCTGGCGTTATGCAGTGGCCGAATCTCGATCGATACTGCGCTGTGTGCCGACCTACTGTAGTCGAATAGATGAAGTAACGCTGAGAATCGACAGAATTAACAAAAAACAAAGTCTTTATCCCCGAAGGAGTACGCAAAGGTTGCAACCATGACACCCACTTTTCACCAGTTTCTTGCCCGTTCTTCTCTGATGAGAACTGCTTTCCGAACTGGTGGTAGAGTTAATATTGACGGAATCTAAATAACGTATAACATTTTACGTATTCAAATAAATCAATTCATTTCACCAGTGACTAGTAACGCGAGGGGCCGACATTGTAGCCAGTGTAACTGATGGACATAATAAGACTTAAACATCTCCAGTCTTACTTATAAACTTGTTTTAGCGTTAAGAGATGATTAAGAATTGCTTAAATAGCTGTCAATAACATCACCGGTTCCTAGTTTAAACTTAAGAGGCAAGATGGCGGCTTGACTTACAGCTGATCGAGTTTTGTGTTTCAACTAAGCATAGCTTTGCGAATTTTTTATAAATAAGATTGCTCATATCTCAGGACAGCGAGCGCAGTGGAATACCAAACAATTCTTTGTAATTCAAGGTGTTGGTATTTCTACTGTTTATGGCCGTATCGCTTACCATCAGGCGAATGGCAATACAAAGAAAATACCTATCATATCTAGCATAAATTCCATACTCCGTGCAGTTAGTTATTAAGCAGAAAAACTTGATATCACTCTGCCCGACCTGGACTTCGAACCTGGAAAACTAATTCGTGGCATTCCGCGCACACAACTAGGCCATCGCGGCAGTCTGTCTGATCTCAACAATGCACAATATCAAGTTCCAAGAAACCAAGCCTCGGAAAAGTTGAAATCACATAATGTGCAACGTGATGATGTCATTTATCGACCCCGTGGTCTTATTTGGGACGTGCGAGCGAGACGGCGAGTATGCACCTCTCTTTCGCACATTCGGAGTGTCACTCGTCACGCGATTTTATTGCTATAATGTATAAGAATTTACAGAACTGGGTTTATTATTGTTTTCTAATGTTGCATTAATTAGTCTTATATTTAAAAACACAATATTGAATTTTCCGAATTCATTTATTAATTTTCTTTTTAATGTTGAGTTAATTGATCAAACTTACAAATATATTTTTTATTTATAATAATATTAGTTTCTTTTGTATATTATTTGCGATTTAGGATTCCATTCCTCAATGGAAATCATAGGATTACTTTTCTTGTCTGTCTGTCTGAAAGTCAAGACCCATTTTTTCAAGAACGCGTAGAGGTATCAAGGTGAAATTTATGTCAAATGCTCGGGTTTACGGCCTCTTTCAGTTATGAAAATGTCAAAATTGTAAGTCAACACGATCAAAAAATAATATGGCCTTTTATGCCGCATATTTTGCTCGGGGATCAAAACCTAGAGGGTATTGACTGAGGCAGTCATTTTCTTGATATCCCCATTTTATGCCGGGATAAGATTTCTACACGATCGATGATGAAAGCAATAACTAATATAATCTCACTAACCTACAATGCGAAAGTTTATGAATATGGCCTTTGGATGTTTGTTAGAAATACACGCGAAAACCACTAAACGACTTTGGATGAAATTTGAAACATAGAATAAGAAGAAAAAGAAAGGGAAGAAAGAGAAAGACTTCAATAGTCATGAAATAATGTATATTTTAACCGACTTCAAAAAAAGTAAGAGGTGCTCAATGCGACTTGATTTTTTAAATGTTTTCACCTCAGAACTTAAGTCATTTCTTAACCGATTTGGAAAATTCTTTTTTTGTTTGAAGGGATATACTTTCAGATTGATCCAATAGAAATATTTTAAAAATAAAGAATTTGAGCGGAACGTTAGAAAATTTAAGAAAAGTTAATTTCAGCGTTTGACAGAATGCTCGCTGCAAATTCATAGTTAAGACAGGACAACGTCTGTCGGGTCAGCTAGTTACATATATTATATATTACGCTAGTATGCGATCATCAATATCAAACCCATTCACCCTCCATTATTGGGGGTGACCCCACGCCCGACCTTGGGCATGCAGCATTCGTAAGGTCAAAGTTACGGCCGCAGTTCACTATAACAAAACATTATAGTAATTTGCCGAATACGTTATCGGGAGTAACAAAGGCAACTTTGATCGAGAGAGGGGGTACAAGAGTGTGTGTGTGAGTGTTTTTCTGACAGTGTATGTGTGTGTGTGTGTGTGTGTGTGTGAGTGTATTTCTGTCTGTGTGTGTGATGTTGCTCTGAAGAATACTCTTATAGTAGTGGTATTAGTGTGTAAAATTTAAATTATTTTTTTGTTATTGCTTTTTTAGAATATTATAAACTTTTAGTGGCGTAAGCCTAGTTGGCTGTAGAACGGACTGCCAATCAGGTTCAAAACCCAAACACACCTCTAAAGTTTCTAAAGTTATGTGTGTAGTGAAGTAAACCATCGTGAGACAACCAGCATTCCCGAAAATTGACTAAAATTTTCAGAGTATGTGAAGTCTACCAATCCGCACTACAGCGTGATGGAAGGCCTAATCCCTCTCTGTAGTAGAAGAGGCCCGTGCAGTGGGACAGTATACGAGTAAAATACAGGGTTGATATTATTATATTAATATAAAATAACAGAGCTGACGCTAGAATTGTAAGGCTGCTGGGCAATTTATGATCAATAAAGATGTTTGTATTTGCTTATATTGTTTTAATAATTATATTTCGAAGGCGTTGTAAAATTAGTTTTCGACATAGATCACAGGAGCAGGCTTTCACTCCTCGATATAATATTCTTTTTTTTTATTGCTTTAAATGAGGAGACGAGCTTGCCGTGCGCCTGACGGTAAGCAATACGACCGATAAACAGTAGAAACATCAACACCTTGAATTACAATATTGTTTGGTATTCTACGGGGGCCTTATTCTCTATCCCGCACGTTATTTAAACAGTGTGTAACAAGCACGTGACACAACGCATCATGTTTAGGACTATAGAAATTTGGCTTACAGAATACCATTCCACGCACATTCTCGAAGATAACATGACACGGCCGCGTTACGCGTTTACACTATCATACAGAATAAAGGGCCCTGTGCTCGCCATCCTGAGACATGAGCTACTGGCTGTCCTAAATAAATGAATATTAAAAACATTAGTAACAACTAACTAAGAGCGTTAGGTCACTACGCAACAACATAATCAGATACAAAATAAATTGTTGTTCAACAACATAGTATTAATCGGCACGGGACGGATGTTGTGTGACCTTTCACCCCGCGTCCTTGACCTTCGGGTTCAAGGTCGCCTGTTCTACGTGTGTGACGGTTCACTATTCCATAGTATACCATTT
>NC_051116.1:3670450-3690323 GCF_014839805.1 Manduca sexta | reverse complement strand
TTCGGGGATAAATGCGTGATATTGTGTGTGTGTGTGTGTGTGTTGTGTGTGATTTTTATTGCCAGGTTTTTTTATTTATGACATTATAGCCCCATGGTATATTGTTATAATGTAAATACATATTTTAATTTAAATACATTCTTAATTAAGATAGGTACTAATAAATAAACCAAATAACTGTTAAACGACTGTAAGTAAATCACAAAGTTTTCTAGAAACTTCTGATTTCGGTTAAGATAAATTGTTTGAATCAGGCCGTCCAGTCTGTTTAATTTAAATTCGTTCATGATGAAATGTTTATTTGTGTATTTCAAACAGGAATAGTTGTGTCAAGGAATCTCTCGTCATTCGAAAATATCTGACCTTATTCCGTTACCATAATTTGTACCTGGAGGCACGTATTCTATTACTGTGTAGTATGTACATAGTTACATAATGCTATTTACCTCTCCTACCTACTCTATCTACTCTTATTACAATAGCAGTCATAACAATGTATTTGGATCTCTGTTACCATCAGGTGCAGTGGGGTCCGTTTCATCATCATCAGCAGCAGGATATTCACTGATGAACATGGACCTCTTCCAAGGATTTCCAGATCGACCTACTGGAAGTGGGGTCTTTTTAAAAAAGTAAAATATTATATTTATGGTTCGTTACTTATGTCTTAAAAGTAAATAGATAAAACATTTGACTAAAGTAATATATATTACATGTAATAGTAGGCAGTCTTAATACGATAGCTTCCAGAAAATCTCGAATTAACCAATCAAGATTCTTTTATTGGAGTTTTTAGTTATTCTTAGAGTTTAACTATCGAAGGAAACTTTATTTAATTCATTTAATAACTCCAATTAGACTTTCAAAACGACTAAAGCTACAACATAAAAAGTATTTTGCTAGAGCTATTACATAATAATAACTGTCATTTTGTATTCTAATAAATTAACATAATATTTCTGTCAATAGTTTAGAAAACTGTCCGAAATTCGGAGTGCAATCATGGCGACCCAACGCTCTCCGGTGACCTCCGCCCAATATACATAAAACAGCATTCCATCACTCCTTACAAGAAAGAAAAAACTTTTATTACAACCTCCACATTATTAAAAGACATCACCCCTAACAGCCTACAATAAACATCCCGTTTAGTGCTCCCTGGTAAGATTTACAGAGGCACGCGTGGATATACACCTGTCCTTGTCTTGCGCACAGTTTGAGCGTATATCCGTCTCGCTCCACCTCGAATGCCGAATTTAATTTCACTAAAAGCAACGATTTATAATATTCTCAATGTACAGTGACGTGAAAAACATGTTCACCTATTTTAATATTAATTTTCCCTTCGTAATTTATTTGTGGGTGTTTCGTTTTCTGTAGTTTGATATTACTTTGTGAAAGGTAACATTAAAATACAAGAATAAGAAAACAAAAGAATTTATTACTTTACGATATTCTGACTTCCCAAGTAAGCAAGACTTTGAACATTTTTTATTAAAATATTTGGAGAGATTCGATGTAGGAAACTGACAATGGGTATATATAAGGCGAAGGTGAATAGAACGGCTGATAGGGTCGATCGTATCGAACTTTTGAATGTCAGATATCTGACATTCTTGGTGAAGGTCAGATCAAAATACTCTAAACCGTTGGGAATGCTTGATAATATTGATGGAGGTGAAGGAAGCGAAAGAATTTCGAAAGAATCGAGCGAATTAACAATTCATAATCTCTGCCTACTCCTATGGGTTTTAGGACTGATCTACGTGTGTATTTGCTATATCTTACAGCTTTAGATTCGGTCGTATGCCCAATATAGTTAACTGTGTGTGTGGGTGTGTTTTTCCTTTTGTACTTTTATGTTTGTTGTTCTCATATATGCGTAGAAAAATAATTAAATGGCTTATTCCAAATGTAAATTTTGGAGTCAAGAATCTAATAATTACAAAAGCAATTGTTAACCTTTATTACTTTAAAACTCTCTTGTATGAATTCATTTTGTACGCTGTATAATTTAGTAATGTTTTGTAATTGATCTGGATATCATAAGACTATAATGTTTCGGTGATGAGTTTCTAGACGAAGGTCATCTAATTTTTTTATTAATCTTTTAGCTGAAGTAATTATAATGATTGTAAACAAATGCAATATATAGCGGCAGAAATAGTACTTTAGTTCCTAATTTTATGTTAAATTAATATCTTTCCATAAGAATTTTGTGCCTATCTGTACACCATAGTTAATGGCACCCAAAATTCGTTCAGAAACAGGAGTTTCCTCCATTCGCAGCATATCTATGGATTATGGAGTTATTAGGATGGGCTCTTGTGACGCCGTTTCCCAAATTAAGCGCCAAATTGTATTACACCAGGTGAATGGTCCGAACAATTGTACTTTACGAGTGATGAGATTACAAGTGACTTAAGTAATTATTTATTATTGCTTCTTGCGTGTTTTGGTCTAGAGGCAGTGTATACAGATGTCGATTGACGAGGTTTTAGTTCGATTTATTTATTTATTAATTGACACACCATAGATTTATTACACAAAACATACATAGAGATCCGTAATATTAGGTACTTATTCGAGGTGGCTATTAATAATAAACGAATTGAAGATGATTTCTTGTTTATTAGATTCATAACATTAATACCAGTTCACTAATAAGCCCCAGTAAATGGTAACACTTATGACATTTTCCTTCACTATCAAAGTTCACTATAATTAACAATAACACGTAAACAGAAAAAGTTAAAGTTGAAGGAACTCGAGTGACCTTCTTTCGAAAACCGAGACACTTTAAGGCTATCTTTACGCCAAGATATCTTATCTATAGCTTTATTTAGAAAGGATTTGAAACCATGATTTAGATAACACGTAAATAAAGGTATTTAACCTCTCTCTCACACACACATAGATCACACCTTAATCCTCGAAAGGGCAGGCAGAAGTGCAACCACGGTAACTATGTTATACCATATGTGTTCCATCCCATGATGTGATGGGGGCGAACGTATCACCAGGATCCAACCCAGGATCCCAAAGCGGTGTCATATTGCGCGCGCAATACAACCATGCTACAGAGGTAGTATTTGAAAAAGCTTTATGAAAAAGTCCACGAATAAAGTAAATCGTTCTCTTACACCAACACTCCCTCATTTATCCCCCTATTAAACTAAAAAACTTTAATTCAAGCGAAAAGCTTCTGGCGAGCTTATTACCGTCCAATTTTAGTTTTTAGCTGATCGATTAAAAGTTTGTATACCTCGGCCGCACCTCTGAAACTTCAGCTAAAGATTTCCTTTGATACGGTATTTAGCTGATTTCATATAAATGGTATTTTTCTTTGAATTTCAATTTTTAGCTTTGAAATGTTATGGTTTGCTTCAGAATGTACGTGTAATGAATTCGTGGAATAATAATCTGAATAGTTTTTTAAGACTTTTGTTTTATCTTGTTCTAATAATTTTATTTTCAGATTCAATTCTATCAAAATGTAAGTTACAATAAAATTTTGTGTTAGCAGAATAAAAATTTTGGTTACTCGGATTGGAATTTTTCCATTATTTAGTCAGGCCGGCATTAATCTTGGTTGCTTGGTAGCTTTCTCTTACACGAGAGTCAGGGTGGGTATTATGGTACCAACTACAAGTACAAGTACTTCTGTGTTCCGATTTGAAATATATCGCCGATGGTAGGCTTTTATATCCGCCCAGATAATAATAATAATAAAAATATCAGCCCTGTATTATATACTTGCTCACTGCTGAGCACAGGCCTCCTCTACTACTGAGAGGGATTAGGCCTTAGTCCACAATGCTGGTCTAGTGCGAATTGGTAGACTTCACACACCTTCGAAATTCCTATAGAGAACTCCTCAGATGTGCAGGTTTCCACACGATGTTTTCCTTCACCGTTAAAGCGAACGACAAATTCACAAAGAATACAGACATGATTTTAGAAAAGTCAGAGGTGTGTGTCCTTGGGATTTGAACGTGCGGACATTCGTCTTGGCAGTCCGTTCCACACCCAACTAGGCTATCGCCGCCCAGATAACGATCACCGTACTCAAGGTGTTAAAACCCGTCCTAGTGATCTATATAAATGTGTCGCGTTCCGAGATCAGCTTGTGTATATCCCGTTCCAACCGGCATAATTGTATCGACTGTTGAAGGGTAATCATCTCTTGTCAGTCGACATTCTATTGGACACCACTTCACTTACCATCAGGTTCATTGTGGTCATTTCTCCGTGCCCCTATAAAAAAGTACATATCCAGTGTAATTACTGGCCATTATGAGGCTGAATGTCGAATGTTTTAGTGTCAATCCAGATGCAATGGCAACTGATGCTTTGTTACCCACAATACTAGAGTTACCGTTTAGGTATCCATTTCGCTTACTGTCAGACCAGAAGTTTGTTTATCTTGTCATCTATTTGCATATAAATATTTACCTATACTATATTAAAACAAACAAACACACTTCCCGCTTTAATCCTCAAAGGGGTAGGTTCAATTGCAACTTGCAACTAGACCACTAACTTTTTGTTATGTGTGATTCGTTCCAAGATAGGATGTGAAACTATCGCCGTATCGAGCATTAATTCCACTGCGTAGTGACACATAATAATAATATGCAAAATAAAAACAATTAAACTAAAACTTAACCAATCAAACATTTTATTTATCCCGTTAACTCAACACCTGATGATCCCCGAAAATTCCAATTAAAACTTCCCGCAAACAAGAAAATAAATCATGTCAATTTGTTTGAGTGTTGGAACGAACCGGCCCGGAACATCCAATTTGTGACATTTTCCTATTAGATAGGATAAGAGGATGGCCATGGGATAGGACCAATGAACCGTTCCGGTCCAGAATTGGCTGTACAGGATTTTATTAAATCTGAATATTGGAATGTGGATGGAATGAAAATTGAAAAGTATTATTGATGGACATAAATATAAGTCTTGGGGTTTGTTTCTCGTACTAGGTAAATTATATTTTATATTTGTAAATATTTTGGAATAAAATTAGTTTTTGGATACTTACATTTTAATTTTCTCCCGACCTATCGAAGACTATACAATCTTTATGGTCATTTGATAGACTCCGCCGCCAGAAACTAGTTTTATTTCGATGTCTAACATTCGCATAAACATAAGAAATCATTATGTATATATTTGTTTAGTATTTATACACAATTGTGGGTCTGCTGTCTTACGTTTACATCCACAGCTCTTTAGACATTCATGATCAAGATTCACATATTTGTTTACCGCAATAGTAGACGAACTTCATAAAAATATCTAGTTAACTAATTAATTGTCATATAATTAGTTAAATGTCCCAATCTGAACATCGAATCAGGATCTGAATTATTCTAACAACAAGCAACACAATAAAACGATCTAATACCGCTTTCAGCAAACTACTATAGCCGAAGCAATCCGTCTTAAAATCAAAACTTGGACTTAACTCTATAAACAAATAGCCAAACTCTACCGAACTAAGCTCTATCCAGAGACAACTTGAAAGCTCTTCATAGAGACCTCATTTGCGTTACTCACCGTATGCATATTACAAAAGTTTCTTAAGAACTTTTAAGTTGAATATCAGCGCGGTTTAAAGTGATAACAGGGAGCTTAGATAAAAACATCTGACCGTAATCGGATGGGAGCTTTCTTGTTAGTTAGAGTTTTAAAGCTCGGTCTACAGGCGTGATTTAATGATAATAGTGTGGATTTATATGTAGGTAGAGCATACGGCGTACTATATACAGTTGTATGGGTATCTTGCAGGTGCACGTCGGCCTGAATTTTTTTAAGAAGGATTATGTGTACGGCTGTCAGTGAATTCTATAATTTGCTTTTATCTCACTCCTCTTTGTATATAGCTACTTTTTTGCAGTTGTATGCTTATCTTGCAGGTGGATAATGGCCTGGAATTTTTTGAAGAAGGCATATATGTAAGGTTGTCAGTGACTTCTATAATTTGCTTTTATCCCACTCCTCTGTGGAGTCGTCATCACATGCTTTTTTAAGCATTTTTTTACGGGCACATCAATTTGCTCCTTACTGCATCTGTTGGTAAGTGGAGTGGGGTCCATATAGACTGACGAGAGATGATTACCCTCGGCAGTCGACACTATTATGCCGGTCTGTTGGAACCGGATATACACAGTTTAATCCAGGGAAGCAAAATACTTACTTGGGCCACTGTGGCAGGTTTTGACACAATGTTTAGGATGGTCGTAATGCCTGCGGATGTAAAATATATCCCACTACCATACAAAAGCATTTTTAGGAGACACTTAGATTAGTTTTTAAGAGCGGCTACTTTCCCGCTATCAACATCTTCTAGGAGATGCAGTCTCGGAAAATCGTTTGAATCCAGGGTCTCCTATTCTACAGATCATAAATTCCATTAGGCTGACACGAGTCTTCTCGTTGAGAAAACAGTGATAAGAAATAAAATACGTGATAGACTATACAATTATCCAGAAAATTAAAATATAAAATGCATACTCTATTAGTAAACTGGCTACATCTCTACCTACCCATTAACATTGGAGTGAACTTATTTATATACAACTCGATAAAACAGCTCGTCAGATCTGCACCGCTATAACCCGGCAGATTTGAAACGTTATTACTACGCATTGGGTTGTAAACTGTTTAATGACGTTTTTATTTCATGGCCTTTACGATTTTATAGCTCTATGTCCTCCCACGTACTGTTTTAAGTGATAAATAGTTTTTTTCCCATTTAAAACTGCTAATATAATTTTTATTACTTGCAATATAAAACGTAATATCGATCGAAAATATATTTTATAAGCAAAATTGTATTACTGATTTATATATTTCATCTACCAAGCAGTATTTATTATCGTGTTTCATCATTAGTAAAATTACACTAGGTATTGCAGGACTTAATAGTTATCAGAGAAAATAAAATTTTAAGGCTGCTTTTTCAAATTATTATTTTTATGTATACAAGCACAAAAGTCACCAGCGTAGGTGTATATCGAACCTCGCATCTTCTACGAAAACTACTTAATCATCTCACGTAGATGTTAATTGCCAATGATGATGATACAAGCACAACAATAACTGCTCTGCACCTGATGGTAAGCGTGATGCTGTCCAGGTAGAGTATCAAATGCTAACAGATGGCTGTTTTTTCCTTTTAATGACGAGATGAGCTTGCCGTTCGTCTTTTGGTAAGCGATACGACCGCCCATAAACAGTAGAAACACCTTCCAACACCTTGAATCACAAAGTATTGTTTGGTACTCCACTGCGCTCGCCATCCTAAGACATGAGATATTAAGTCTTATGTACAGTAGTTACACTGGCTACAATTTCCTTCAAATCTGAACACAACAGTGACTACACACGACTGCTTGGCGGCAGAAATAAAATAAGTACTACATTATAATATTGACAAAATTCGATGTCATCATACAGAAATATCTTGGCACGTTGAATGCAAGATGTGTAGCAAATTTGGTACACGCGCACAATCTCATTAGAGACGGTATTAGTTAATTGGTTAATTAGTGTCGCTATGGTTGATAAATTGGTCGCTGTCCTGCGCAGCAAATCAATTAACGAACTATAATGGCTGTGCTTCTCACTATTTTTGAGAAATTATATAGCCTATGATTTTTAAAACATGTTGACGCTTATAGCAAAATATGTATCGCCACCCTAATACGAATCATAAGAAAAACTTTACTCAGTAAAATGTGACTGTAAGTGTGTGTGTATATGGGTTATTATACTCATATTGAAAATAAAAACAGACAAAAACGTATTGACGTCAGGTTCGCGTGTTGATTCGCTAAACACGATGCAGACGATGCTGTGTATTTCTGGGGCCTTATTCTCTATCCCGCACGTTATTTTAACAGTGCGTAACAGGCACGTAACACAACGCATCATGTTTAGGACTATAGAAATTTGGCTTTCAGAATACCATTCCACGCACATTTCTCGAAGATAACATGACACGGCCGCGTTACACGTTTACACTATTATACAGAATAAGGGCCCAGAAAACGCCCAGAAACCGCGCGTCATGCTCGCGTTGTTGGCACGAAGCTGTCACTAGTATATATATGTATATCTAAAATCTTTGTAAAAATGTTAAGATGTTTGTTAGGAGTATAATATGCGGGAACCGCTCAACTGATTTTGGTGGAATTTGGCAGACGGAAAGACCATGTCTTGGATTAGCATACAGCCTACTTTTTATCTCGGTTATTTGCTTACGTATTGAATATTTGAAGTTTTTAAATAGTTGCCTTTGGCGTCGTGCCGATAGCGCCATAGCGCTATCCACAGGTAGATATAATAAATTAGCATAGCCGCGCAAAACCTAGTAGGTAACAATGTGACCCTTTATAGTACTTATTACGTCCTCATAGGAACGCCAACTAGAAAAAAAACTATAAAACCTCACAATATCCTATTACCGTTTCCACAAACGAAATCCTTAACCAAATTCAATGAAAAACCATACTAATCCTAAGGGTGAGAAAACAAACTCCAAAATTCCCAGATAAGGCCCATTCGACGATTTAACAGCTCGTCATCAACAACCTTCATATAAAAGGCTCGTTGCTTTATTACTTTCCTGCGTATTACGACTCGCGTAATGACGCGTGCCAACCCTGGAACGATTTCAGACAAACAACGCTCTTATTGTCACCGGATTATGGTTGATAATCGTATGGGCTAGAAATGATATGTTACATGCATCATACTTATTAAATTGAGCGTATAATTAGGATCTAGGGTTGTCGCTGAGCTCGTATTATGGAATTAAGTGGTTGGAATGTCCGAGCTATCGAGATTTCGATGATGTAGACATTTATTGATGTTCAAGTAAGATCTTCTTGTAGACAATTGTCTACAGTATTAATGGGCTTTACTATTGTTCCACAGGAAAAGTTCTTTAGTAAGTAATTATTCGTTCCTCCTTCCCAAACAATGTTTTGATAGGTCGACTCCTTCGTAGTTTTTCTAGTGTTGAAATAATAGTTTGTGGAGTTTCACTTGTTATTACCTAGTTATCTTGTAAAATTATCCGTAGAAGTCTAGTTTACACTAATCTTAAAAAGAGGAAAAGTTTGTTTGTAAGAGTTCTCTGAAACTACTGAACTGACTATTAAATTCTTTGATTAACATAAAACTACATTATTAATCACTAGTGGTGGCACGCGGTTTCTCTTGGGTGAAAAGCGTTTCCCGCTTCAAAAGTCCTTATTAACCATGGTTGCAAATTATAAGGATACAAAGTAGCCTAGACGGAGCGTAGGCAGGCCTCCTAAGAGATGGACCGACGACCTGGTGAGGGTCGCCGGAGTCCGGTGGATGAGGGCGGCCCAGAACCGGTCCCGCTCAATTGGGGAGGCCTATGTCCAGCAGTGAACGATTCCCGGCTGAAATGATCATGATGAAAGTTGCCTATAAGTAAGTCAAGCACAAGGTCTACCTGCTTGATAAAATTTTATCAAAATTCGATGAGTTGTTCCTACGTTTACCTCTAACAAATATTCAAATACTTTTCCATTCATAATATTAGCAAGATAAGAAATAAGATTTTGCGAGAGGTTAACGCGAGCAGAGCCGGGATTAAAGCTTATATTGCCAACGATAGATGCTTTTATGAGATGATAACAATAACTAAGGAAATAAACCTTCATAGCTCAATAACATTTTATCGAATTCTTTCTGCTATACCGCGGGATCGACTCAAATAGAAATGTTATATTCTTATTTCACATTCAAATACGACTCACAGATATCGCTAGTTGGTTTAGTGGTAGTGTATTTAAGCTGTTGACTGGAAGGTTCTAGGTTTGATTCCCAGTTCAATCACTTAGGTTTTTCTGCCAAGATTATTCCTACAAAAGGATTGACGTCAAAGAAGCTGAGGGGTCGTTAAAATATTTTTATCCAGTGGAAAACTATATTAAGATTGAAGCGGTATAAGGTTGACAATCGCTTAATCAGTATTTTGTTTCTTTTTTAATCTTACACTCATATTCACAAATACTATTGTCTTTGTTTATATAAGCTAATCTAATTAAGTAATAATTGAATATTCTCATGTACCTTGACTTATCATAAGTGCAACTATGTTCGCCTACGTGATGAATAAAGCATTTTTATTTATTTTTATTTTACTATGAGCACATACAGTACGCCCAAACGCATAGTGTCGGTAATTTCATTGTTTTCTTTGGCATTGTTTAGCTTTGTTTATCTGACAACCAATTTTAATAAAGTTGTATATCAATATTAGCCAATCACAGTGCCTCAATATTTATTAACTGCAAAGGCTATCGTACTGAAAGCAATGAGAAACAGACTTATTATCACACCATTGTTCCGATTAGGTAAATGACGTTTGTGAATACGAGCCCTAAATGATTTGACGTAAGGGCGTAAATGACAAATCAGTATTTCATTATAAATTATTTATAGCTGCATCCTGCTTATAACTCCTCGTGTTATAGCCTCTTCCCAGTTTTAAATTCTCAATGTACTTTTTTGAGATAAAAAGTAGCATACACACAGGTTAGGTTTATTTATCAACCCTTAGGAGTGATAGCTTAGTTGGGAATCAAACAGTTTGCTAAGCCAACGGCAACAAGTTCAAAACCCAAGGCACACACGAAGAGCATTCAATGTTACGTGTGTATTTTTTTTTATATTGGCTCGATTTAACGGTAAAGGAAAACATCGTGAAGAAACCTGAAAATTTTCTATAATAATTTGAATATGTGAAGTCTGCCAAACTGCAGTACGCCAGTGTGATGGACTAAAGCCTAAAACCTTCTCAGATGGTGAGAAGTATATAATACAGGAGTGGTATTATTATTAGTTCTGTGTGCCAAATCCTATAATCTGTTCAAAGGGTTTTGCGTTTACTTCTAACTTTACAAACATACTATGCCATTTTCAGGCAATTTAAAACTGGTGAATTCATCTGTTATCCGGTAAATTTCAAGCTAATATCACAAACTTTTTAGTCAAATAGTTAACCGTGCACACTCAAAGCATTTGGAAAATCATTGGAATTTTTCATCTGTTTGACAAAAAACATGTCATGTGATGTTTGACAAAATTCTGACGACATACAGTGTAAAAAATTCAATAAAAATTAATAGTTTCGCGCTCGTGGTGTCCGCGTTCGGAATTCGCTGCTAGGAAATATGTAAACTGAATATTTGAACTATGGAACCTTTTCATTGGATTTATACGTTCCTATTTGTATACAATTACAGACGAGGTATCCCTGATCATAAGGGATACGACTGGATAGTATGAATGTTGTTCGTCGTCGCAGTAGCAGCTCCAGTAGTTTATCGTCAGTTTCAGAAGCTCCAGAGCCAGACTTTGATTTTGTGAACAATTGCTTCATCTGTGCCAAAGCGATTCAGGAAGTAATTCGCGTACAAGCCGACAACCGCGGGTTTGTGTTGTACGTAATGAGAGTACAAAAAAAAGTATTATGAACCTTATAAACAGACGTTCTGATGACGTTGCAATGGACATTGCTTAACATTGAATTTCTTAACATTTAGGCTTATAACTTTTTTATTTATAGTTCTACGACAAAAATTTGCTGGACCAAAGTTGTAGAGAATTTAATTTGCAACAAAAAATGTTTATAATTTTTTTTATAAGATAAATAGTTTAAGAGATACATCGTAAAAACCATTTCAACCCCTATTTTCAAGATGGCGGCCGTGGGACAAGGGTGGCGACCCCACAAACTGGGTTTTAGCTTTACACTGACCCCCCTACACTTCAAAAAAATAAAATTGCGTCCTCTAAAAAACGCAAGGTAAGGCCTAAAAAATGTAACATTTCAATGGACTAAACAGTTTCTAAGGATAATAAGTAGATAATTGCGTTTCCGCAAATTGTTTATGTCATGCGAAGTGATGCGGAACGGATATAATAAACCAGCCCGAGCTGGTTACTTCGGTCTGTACCTTGTTTTTATTATAAATTTTATTCCTAATTTAAAATATTCATAGTTATATAAGTAATTTTAATAATTGTTTAGAAATAATAACAATTATTCTTATGCTTTGTTTTGACGTATCATAACTACACCTTTGTTCGCCTACGTGATAAATAAAGTATTTTATTTTATTTATTTAAATTTGTCACAGCAATGCTCCGTCCTTAGATAAATAACGTCTATTAATTAGTGGGAACTTCTACAACAACGCTCAACAACCTTACCTATATTAATGTTGAGCGAAACCGCAATCTCGTACTAGTCATTTCCGAATCCAGCTGAGCAAACACTACATCACTTCTTTTGACTCGTGATGTTAACTCAGATGGACGCGAGAGATCGCATCCGTTCCGCATCACTTCTTATATCATAAACAACTTGCAGAAAATTAAATGATATTAAATTAAATAATTTTTAATCTATTATAACTATTAAGATTTGGCTTAGTTTTATTAATAAGTATATCCTAGTAGATCGTACATATATATTCAATTGCGTTAAGAAACTTCCTATCCCTAAAAACACAACAGTACGAAACACTTTATATGTTTAATATAATAACACCAGCCCTGTATTATATACTGTTCCACTGCCGGGCACGGGCCGTCTCTACTACTGAGAGGGATTAGGCCTAAGTCTACCACGCTGACCTAATATGGATTGGTAGACTTCACACACCCTCAAAATTCCTATAGGGAACTTCTCAGGTATGCAGGTTTCATCACGATGTTTTCCTTCACCGTTAAATCAAGCTATAATTCACAAAGAATACACACATAATTTTTAGAAAAGTCAGAAGTGTGTACCCTTGGGTTTTGAACCTGCGCACATTCGTCTCTGCAGTCCGTACCACATCCAACTATGCTATCGCCGCTTTTTGAACAGAAAACAAACATTCTATTTATACTTAAATTTGATTTTTTATTAAAAGCAATGACTTGCGCAACTTTTTTTAAAATCGGTTAAATACGTAGCAGCATGTGTAGATAAAAAGCCAACACTAAAATGAATAGGATTCTGAAGTGAGAGGGGAACTTAAAGGGCCTATACACAAACCCTAAAAGCTCTCAAAACATTATTGAAGGTTTAGAACTTTTAAAATTTTCTCAGATATTTTCATTGTAAAAAGTTCAGTTATTTTTGTTTTACAGTATATATTACAGAAATTTTATAATGGAGAGTTAATTTATAATAATATAATGTTGGTACCGGATTTTGTTTTTACTGAACATAACATAAATTACTACTTCGATGGTGTAGGTGGATTGCGGGTATGGTACTTCACCGGTCTGAGGTCCAGGGTTCGAATTCCAGTTTGGGAAAAGTGATCTAGACTTTTTCTGCTCTATCAGTCCAGAGTCTGATATTGTACCTGATACGGCGATAGGCTCGCCCCTATCACATCATGGGACAGAACACAGGCGAAAAGTAGAAGGTTACCAAGGTTACACATCTGTCTACCCCGTAGGGATACAGGCGTGAAGTTTGTTTTTATTTTGTTTATTAACATACGATATACAGGGTGTATTAGTAATGTGGAATCATCGGTAAAGTCTGACCAGTAGAATAAAAAACCCGGTTGCAGATAAATATGGCACTAAATTCTTATATTAACAACGTTAACTTTGAAATGAACAATGTGGCGCCCCTCAAGCAGGTCCTGTATTTTCCTGGTCAAGCTATAAATAGATAATCTGTCTGTATATATCAATTTAACCACATCATAGCATAGTTGGTTATTTATTGACAAAACTAAAACTAAACTACTCTAGTCAAACTGTTAAGTCTAGGAATTTGCAATTTATGTCAAATAGGAATAATAATGGGTCTTGAGACACAAGTTTGGAATCGAGGCTTTATTTAATCTTACTAATATAATCTTATTGATATAACAAATACGAACATTTATTAGAAGTTAACGCAGTAACAATTGAATGGATTTGGTTAAATATTTGCAAGTCGGTAGATTATGCCCTGGATTAACCAATAAGCTACTTTTTATTCCGGTATTTGCTCTATGGGAAATAATGGAATTTTTTATCAAAATTT
Organism: Manduca sexta; assembly: GCF_014839805.1. Lineage (NCBI taxonomy): Eukaryota > Metazoa > Arthropoda > Insecta > Lepidoptera > Sphingidae > Manduca > Manduca sexta. The sequence continues at coordinate 3,676,225 of NC_051116.1, read as the reverse complement.
AAAAATAGATAGTCCTGGCGTTGTACCATATGTTAGATATTTGTAGCGTTAAAGGCTTTCACACAAGTAAAGCCGAGAGCAACATCTAATTTGAAATATATTATGTGAAATTTAAAATAACGAAAAACATAAAAAATATGTGTGTCATATGAATTTAAAAGAGTTTAATAAATAATATCGGCACCGTGGCATTAAGATAGTGCCACACTCTGTATATGTTCGTATATTTTATTTCCGTTGGTAGGGTATACGAGCAAAACAATAAAGCTCTAGTTTAGGTCTTCGGGCCAATAACAATTTCTGGGAATATTTTTATTCGAAAAATATTCCTGAGTTACCTGATATTACAATTTGTTCCGAATATGTCCAAAATGTTCGCTCTCTCCCTTTGTAGTCCGGAAATAATATTTTGACGCACTAGCTGTATGATCATTGTTTAGGAATACGCTAAACCAAGTTGCTCTTGCCTACTTATGTTTATTATTATAAATAATAATAATATCAGTCCTGTATTATATATTTGCTCACTGCTGAGCACGGGCCTCCTCTACTACTGAGAGGGATTAGGCCTTAGTTCACCACGCTGGCTTAGTGCGGATTGGTAGACTTCACACATCTTCGAAATTCCTATAAAGAACTTCTCAGACGTGCAGGTTTCCTCACGATGTTTTCCTTCACCGTTAAAGCGAACGATAAATTCAAGTCAGAGGTGTGTGCCCTTGGGATTTGAACCTGCGGACATTCGTCTTGGCAGTCCGTTCCACACCCAACTAAGCTATCGCCGCGGCTAGTTAGTAATGTTTATTATTGCTAACTATGTATTATTCTTTTTATTCTTAAATCTCATATTTTACCATATTTATACATATCCTTAAAAAAAGCAATGGATATAAAAATATAAAAAAAATAATCACCCTCCAATAGCGACGCTCAAAACCCAAGCCACCGGCGGCTAGGGATTTATAGTGAAGACACTCTTCACAGAGAGTGCTATGTCCAGCAATACGGCTTTCTGCATCTGGCCTCTACCCCAACGACCAATTGAGAGATTATTGACATGTTAGTCATTGACAGAAATGATAATCAAGACAATAATTTTAAAGTCCACATCCCACATATCAGTAACGTCACATATCAGATATAATATTTAGATATTTATCATGTTTGTAATATTATAAATTTAAAGAGTTTGTGGAAATGTATGTAAGAAGTAAATACGGAAATAATTAAGCGAATTTTATAAGGTTCGGTAGGCTTAGCTGTGCCTCTGGCATTGCAAAGTCCATGTTCGATGGATGCTGCTTATCATCAAGCGGACTGCTTGTTCATTTGCCAACTGAGGCAATGAAAAACACAGATTAAATTCTTAAATAAAATATAGACTATTAATACTCCGAATAAACACTCTGGTATTTTAATTCCGCGAATTTTCACTCCGGCAAAACCGTTATATTAACCTAACTCATAAAAATAATTAGAAAAGTATACACAATGCATGTAATTCAGTAATAATAAGGTACAAAATTCTAAAAACATAAAAAGGGGTATATTCTTTTTCTGCCACATTTTAAATGTTGTTACAACATTAACGAGCGTGTTATCCTAACTGCCTTTGGTTATTATTTCTGACCCAGCGTATTATATTGTGGGATATTTTTTTTACTTATAATAACATGTGTGAGGGCATTTGTAACAACATTGCGAAATAGGACGTTACGGGAATTGATTCTATAAATTAGTTTCGGGGTAGTTTGAAGGATAGAGTATGTGTTTCAGTTGGTAATAGATGATAACCATATTAATCAGCGACTATAAACATCTATATATATAAAAATGAATCCCTATTTCCCTTGGTCACGCCATCACGCGTGAACGGCTGGTCCGATTTCACAAATTTTTTGTTGCGTTTGTTATTTATTGTCAGGAGAAGGATCTCATGAAAGAAAAAAATAACGAAGTTGAGCGGAATGTTAGAAAATTTAAGAAAAGTTAATTTCAGCGATTGACAGAATGCGCGCGTGCATACATAGTAAGACGGGGCAAGGTCTGTCGGGTCAGCTAGTATATTATAATTATAATGTTTCTTTTTGAATTGTAGCTGTTTTCGGAACAGGCTTGCTTTCCATCGCATCATGGGACGGATTAAATCTGCAAACGCTGAAACTTTTATAAATCCAAGAGGTGGATTTTATACCAATTTTATATTTTAAGATGTGACTTGCGGCTTCGTTTGACAGATCTATCTTGCAGTAAAAGTCCTGTTATCATATTTTATCTGAATGAAAAGAATTCAATAATTAATCTAGGATATTGTTTTATCGCGCAAACTTCCGTATAAATACTTTATATATCTAATATATCTACTATATCTTTTTTATTGCTTTAAATGACGAGACGAGTTTGCCGTTCGCCTGATGGTAAGCGATACGACCGCCCATAAACAGTAGGAACACCATCCAACGCCTTGAATTACAAAGTATTGTTTGATATTCCACTGCGCTCGCTATCTTGAGACATGAGATGTTAAGTCTTATTATGTTCAGTAGTTACACTGGCTACAATGTTTATACTTCTATTAGGAAGATGCGTTTTGTGATGTCAATGCCCCTACCTAGTGACTACACACTGCTGCTTGGCGGCAGAAATAGACATTGCTGTGGTACCTACCCAGGCGGACTCTCACATATGAGAGACCTACCACCAGAAAATATCTACCAAACATTTACATAAGCAAGATTAAAACTATAAAATTTAACACAATGAAAACATATTCAAAGCGATTTCTGATCTAAAAATTTCTGATCACAAACGACACTGAATTAATTGTACATTTTGTCGACATTGGCAACACCGTTTGAATTTTGATGGCAACATTCATGTTGAAAGGTTTATTTTAATACGCTACGTTTTCATTTTTATTCATGTAACATTCAAACCAGTGTCAAGTTTCGTTATTCCTGTTTTTTTTAATAGATTTTCAATGGTTTTTTGACAATGTAGAGCTTATTTTTATAGTATAACATGTAGAGATTATAATAAGAAATAGTTTATTAATACATTCTTACCGTACTGACAGATAAGGGACATTTTAAATCAATGGGGCTAAAAGAGCAGAATATCGCTAAGTAGTTCATTATAATATTCTTGAGCTCTAAAAGAGGTTTCTGTAGCAATTCACGTTCTAAGTATTTAAATATTACTGAACATGCTGCTCTCATATATAACAGTCCGCCTGGGTAGATAGGTAGGTGCCACAATGTCTATTTCTGCCGCCTAGCAGCTGTATGTAGTCACTGTTGTGTTTCGGTTTCAACGACATTGTAGCCAGTGTAACTACTGGACATAACAAGACTTAACATGTCATGTCTCAGGATGGCGATCGCAATGGAATACCAAACAATACTTTGAAATTGGTATTGACAAGGCTTTGGATGGTGTTTGTATTGTTTATGGGCAGTCGTATCGCTTACCATAAGGCGAACGACAAGCTCGTCTCCTCATTCAAAGCAATAAAAACAATACTATACCTCCACATACCCCTGAGTGGAAAGGCACGATGCAAAATCTACCTCCTATAAAACGAGTAAAACAGAAGACAGAGCAAACAGAATGTTAACAATCAATAGCAAATCTAAAACCAACAAAGAGCGAAAATTACAAATGTCCCCATTGTACGTCGAACAATAGACGCGGGTGAAAAACAAATTCCGACGCGTCCGAGTCGTCAATATTCTTGTTATACAAGAATATCTAAAAATATTTGGGCCTGTTTATGGTCTTGTTTGTGGATAAGTCGAATAAATTTATACAAAGTATTTATCTCCCTGCTTAATAGTTTTTTTTTTATTTCACAAGCCGAATTTTTTTTTTTTGTTATCCATTGTTTGAACTATAAAGGAACTTTAAAACTATATCTTAATATGTATTAAATATGTCCATACTTATATTATACTTGCGAAAATAACTTTGTCTGTTACCCATTCACTGTTAAACTAATGAACTTATTCTTTGAAATTTGTACGAAGATGATTTGAGACTCTGAAAACGACATAGGCTACTTTTAATCCCGGGAATATACATAGCAGGACTGGGAAAAACATTTAAATATGGGCGGAACCGCGAGGAAAATGTAATAATCTAAAATTTCCATCAAAAACACAATGTCTAGCCGATACGTACCCAAAAAATTCAACAGACCAAATTCCCAAAATCAATTCATCCAAAACACAAGGGACTCGAAACGACAGCTGTCCAAATTACAAATTCAAAGGGAGTATGGAGTTCAGACAATGGCCATAAAAAAGGGAATCCGATGGCCGATGTATTGTGCAAATAATCGCCGTTTGTTGCTACCAATGAGATCTATCTGTTCAAGATTTATGTCTAGAAATCGTTCAATTGTTGAACTAAGCTGTTTTACTGTACGTCTTGAAGTGTGGATTGGTAATGTTTAAGCCAGTTGCAGACCAAGATCTATGCTTAGTTTGTTAAGCTGAGATAATAGATACATTTAGTTTACATACGGTCTGCATACAATTAAAAAATACGTCAGCTATGCAAGCTAAGTTATATTTAGCTTAATTTTTTTTTTTATTCGGGCACGGATAAAGAGCTCACTGTACCTGATGGTAAGTGGAGTAGGATCTAATAGAATGTCGAGTCACGAGAGATGATTACCCCTCGACAGTCGACACAATTATGTCGGCTTGTTGGAGTCGGATATACGGCTGATCCCGGAACGCGACACACTTACGTGGGCCACTATGGCGGGTCTTAACACCTTATGTTAAGGTGGTCGCTATCCGGCGAATATAAAATATACCACCAGCATTATTCAGCTGTTTCAGACTTCGTTCTGCAACACGTCTGTTGTTTTCCTTTCAATTACCCGGGAATTCCTTATTAGTCGTAAAGGCCAGCTTGTAATGTTTTGTGAAGAACCCACTTTATATCAAAGGGTAAAGACGTTTCCGCGGTTATTTCAAAGACACCGTAACAATTTTAATGTCATTTTCTTGTGCATAATTTTGTGGGTAAATTACTAAGGTGTATTTACACATATTTTGATTAAAAATTACAATTGATGAAGGAGTCAGTAATATCTAGTTGATACTTGAGTAATGAAATTCATCCGATAACGAGTACATATTAAATAGAAAAAAAAATTATTGTAAACTTTGTTTTTGTCTGTGATTTTTTTTTGTTTGATTTGTGTTAATTATTATTTATTTTTGTTTATTTATACTTTCAGCTCATATACCGACTGTTATGTAGGTATTGACTGTCAATTATAGTTTGCTTTAACAGTGAAGGAAAACATCGTGAGGAAACATGCATACTTGAGTAGTTCTATAAGAATTTCGAGGGTGTGTGAAATCTACCAACCCGCACTAGGCCAGCGTGGTAGACTAAGGTCTAATCCCTCTCAGTAGTAGAGGAGGCCCGTGCCCATCAATAGGACAGTATAATATAATATAGGACTGATATCGTTATATAAGGATTTTAACAAATATTGGTCTTTGCCTACGGTTTCTGAAAGAGAATACGACACAACTTGTAGTTTATAATAATATGCATAACTGCGGTCTACAAAGCGTTTTAATGATAATAAGATTTTACATAAATTACGAAAGGAAAGCCGGTAAGAATCGAGTTATATCGAGACTTCGCCACTGGTATTGACGCTACCAATATTATTATAATGTCAATAACATTATAAAATCATTTTTGATCATTCAACACTGATTTATGTCGAGTAAAAAATAACCTGCCAAC
>NC_051116.1:3648562-3669950 GCF_014839805.1 Manduca sexta | reverse complement strand
AAGAGCAGGTTTCATTTCTCATATTACTACCCCACAGCGGAATCACAATGGAACCTCTAATACATTCAAAAAGACAGTAAAACCATTGGGCATTATGTACATATTTGTAAACTTAATACGTACTTACTATAACTAATATAAGGGCGAAGAGGCTAGTTTCATGCGACATTAATATTATTTCAACTGTATGGGTATGGGACTGTTTCTCAACTTTTGAGTAAATGCCACTTGTCACATAACTATAAGCCGACCGTATGTAATAAAATAAGAATATCTACAGTACTTGTTCATGCGATTTTTGTCAAGTAAAATTTCCTTGAAACTTATAAAACAGTTCCTTGGACTTCAAAATTATCAGAGGCACTATCACACTATAGTAATTCATACGTGATTTAGTTAAGAAAATATTAAACAAAGTATTATAATTTCATAAAATATTGAAAAAAGAAAATAACCTTACTATAAAGGCATTTACAAGTGCTACGCAACTCACAATATTGTAGCAATATGCCGCGGGATACGTAGGCGTAGCGTGTAGCAATGCCCTATAAAGGGAGTGCTACGAAACTTGCTACAGTGTAGCCGAGACACTAAGAAATAAAAATTGTATTATGTTTTGTGGCTACATAGTCTTTTTATGTGCGTTAGATAAACGACTACAGTTTAACATTGATACAAGATAGGGTACACAAGAGTAGAGTTCTTTTACATCTCAGAAGGCTGACAAAGGAATAATTGAATCTATTATTCTATAATTTTTCTTTTCTATAAATCCTTCTAATGATAATTAGATTTTACATAAATTACGAATGCAAAGCCAGCAGGAATCGGTTTGGATGGACTTTTCACCACTGCACTGCTTACGAAAATTTACCATTAAATTGTCCTAGGAGAGCAAAAGATAGGCGCCCTTCCCTCTGACCGGAGACATCTAACAGTTACTGTAACTTCACAGTGTTCTGCGAATAGTATCACCCTGCTTCAGGATCATAATTATTATAAACAAAAGTGGCTCTATTTTTACAATACAACGTAATCTACAGCTTCCAGTCATCATCATTATGTCGGCATGCGATAAAAAGAAACTATGGCTCCAACCAACTAGTTTTTCGCTACGTCGTAACACATCAATGTTGTAGCCGTAAAGCGCTCGTAGCAAACGCTACGTAATCTGCTACAGTGTAGTAAAGTTCCTTAGTACTGAAATTTGTACAATTTCCTAAGGCACTATTATTTAACAAGGTTTGACTTACTTTTTAATGAGCAGGGAAACAATACGTTGCGAGTACTGAAACTTGAATTATTCATGAAAGCAATGTTTCTTTTAAGACGTATAAATATTTAATAGATTACGCAACCTATCATAATTTATTCTTAAATATTTGGATCTTAGAATTGTATTCCTTTGCTAAAATATAACATCGAGATAAAAGAATAGCTCTCAGATAAGTCTATTTTAAATGTATCCTCGATTACTATCTGATGTAAACATGACAATGAGAAACTATTTAAAAATATCTTAACCATTTTCAAAATTGGCACCGAAAATATAACCAAAAAAAAATAAATAACCTTTAAAAATTTCTACCCGCTTTTTAAAATAACTCAACCCTCCAGTATTCAAGGGCACTATACCACACATTAATAAGGCCGGAACACGCTCCACGACACCTCGCTCGGTACTTTGTACCGCATTGTAAACCGTTCGGGGTTGTTTACGTGTAATCGACTACATTCGCCTGAATCCCATCAAGGTGGAGGGTTAACTCATAAATCGTTGCCGAGGGACTGATTTCAGAGTTCCCGCTGACGTATTAAGGAGGTGGCGGTGTGAGGGATAAGAGGAGGCGGGAGCGGGATTAGTTATTTTTTTTATTTTCACTTGGCGGGAATTGAGTATGTTTTATAGGTGAAACAGTTTTTGTTAATTATTTTGGTAATAAAGACAAGATTTGATTTTTTCTTCAGTAAAAATATACTTTTACAATGAGTAGTTCTCCCGGTAATTTTCAATACGGCTTTCTAGTACTTATAGAAGGGTACATGGTTGGTCGAAAGGTTGGATAGATAAATTTGTGATTTGGTTAGACGACAATTTGTGTGGCTTTGTGAATATAATTATCTCAAAATAGAATACCTCAGTGGTGATTGACATCAAGCATACGAACTATCGTAAAACGAAGTCAATTCATTTTATGACATGCTTGAAAAAGGATATTTAACATCTGATAAACAATCTAAATGTAATTAATAATTATAATAACACTAAAATTAAAAATCACTTGTCTACAAAGAAATACATTTAATTCAAAATTAATTAATCAAAATTCATTTTCGCTACGCCCCACAACTTGTACCACACACCATCCATTCTACCTATAGAAACCTTCTTAATTGAGGAATTATTGCAACCCTCGCCGCGATACCGACGCAAATTCAATCAACTACTAAATTAATACTTAATTACTTACGAATAAAGTCCATTTTGATGCAAATTAATAATTTGACGGCAATATTCTTAGTGAATAAGCTCAATACTTTCATGAGAGTATAGCATGGCGTTAATTGTTGGTATTTTCAAGGGGTGTTTATACTGAGATTCCCGAAATATATTTTGGTGAGCTTAAAATATGCTCGGGTTAGTTATTGTGTTTCTTCACTAAATAACTTATCAAATATCAATAGATATTTAAATGTATTTATTTATTTTTTTGTGAATTATCGCTTGCTTTAACGGTGGAGGAAAACGTCGTGAGGAAAGCTGCATACCTGAGAAACTCTCTATAGGAATTTTCGAGGGTGTATGAAGTCTACCAATCCGCACTAGGCCAGCGTGGCGGACTAAGGCCTAATCCCTCTCAGTAGAGGAGGCCCGTGCCCAGCAGTGGGACAGTATACAATACAGGGCTGATATTATTATTATATTTAATTTTTTACAACAATTATACAAGTGGAGTTGATAGACGAAGTACTTTGGGTGTAAGGTGGGACAATATGCGTGTATGTCAGTGGAGAAGGATCCATAGAACCGGATTCCTATCGGCTTCCCTTTGGTAATTATAATTTATGTAAAAACTAATTATCATTGTAACGATTTGCACACCGCATTCATGTATATTAGTACCTATATGTTGTGTCGGGTAAGCTTTCGAAAAAAATCACCCTTCGCCACTAATGTATGTAAAATATAAATTAGATATTATTTATGAGTATAGTCTACGTTACTTAAAGCAGTATTATAAACAGTTTGTTTTTTACAGTTTTTTTTTCTGCAAAGTAACTTTTTTTTTTAATATTATTGTAAAGCTAAACACTTCTATTTTTTTATTTATCAGTTATAGAGCTCGTTCCACCCCTTTTAATGTACTTTTATAATACTTAAAAACCCTATAAAAGTAATATCATAAAATATTGGAACAAAATAATTATTCAAAGTTAAAAAGCTTATATCCTACATAAACTTATACTTCTAATAACAAAAAATACTGGCTGGCCTATATCACAAAATCAAAAATATAACTCTACCACTTTATATAATAATAAAATATCCACATTAGAGATACTAAATCGTTATCTCGCATATTCAAACAATAAAGCACCTTACCACTCAAGACATAGACTCTACTTACAGTTATTACTATGAATAATGCCACAAACGTCGACAGATAGACAGCGCGTCCCAAAGGGTTGGTGAAAACAAAAATAAAAGAAACCCTAAGAAAATGACAATCAAAAATGTCATTCTGCTCGTAGCGCCGCGGGCTGTTGCAGTAAACTTGAGATAAGTGTGACACACGGCCGGAGAGGATGGCGAGATTTGCTGTTGATATTGTGAAAAATTATAAAGATTTTCATTTCGTAATGTGTATAGATATGGATGTAATTTATTTGATAAATTAAGCTCTGTATTCATTTTATTACTTCTTATCCTCAAAACCATTAACTATGGCTCTTATTAAGGAAAATTTAATTTGAGAAGGAGAACAGAAACCGCAGGAACAAGAACCCTTAGTGCTTGATTTTTTTTTTAACTTTTTAACTATATGCGATGTTGGCTCTTTGTATAAATATTTAATTACTTAAAGTTGTTCATCAGTGTTTATATATAATACATACACGCATGACATCACGCATTTTCTCTTATCAGGAGTGAGCAGAGGTGTAACACTCCAACATTTCGCCAGCTTTGTTCGGTTCTATGTAATATGAAGCGAGTCGTAGCACCATTTATCGGGAACAATTGCACACTCTGGAGTGATACTGAGTAAAATACCCAATATCCCTTTGACCGACCTGGGATTTGAACCCGAGACTACAGCGGAGTAGACATATCGCGCACACAATACAATTACGCCATTAGACCGTGCAAGTGTTAATTAGTTTTTTTTTTATGTTTTTGATACTACCCTTTCTTTATTTTATTTCTGCCTACCTTCCTTTAACCCACTTCAATGTGAGGCGCAACACACATGTTACAGTGTACAGTAAGGCTTAGTGTTTACGACTAGCCGTTCACCACACCTCCTCTGAGGATTCCAGTTCTAAAATTATGTCAAAATAAAATAAAAGGATCTAGCGAGGACGCCATAGTCAGTACCCGTGGGAGTTATAGTAATAAACGTTTTGCTACAAAGCAGAACTACTGCCTGAAGTATTCTTAAGGAGCTTTAGATTACGTTGTAAGTCGTCCTTGAACGGTAGACACATCATCCAACACCTTGAATTACATAGTATTGTTTAGTATTCCAATGCGCTCGCCATCCTGAGACATGAGATGTTAAATCTTATTATGTCCAGTAATTACACTGGCTACAATGTCCTTCAAATCAGAACACAATAGTGACTTCATACTATTGCGTGGCGGCAGAAATAGACATTGCTGTGGTATGTACCCAGGCAGACTCTCACATATAAGAGACCTACCACCAGTAAAACTAATTTAATAACTTTAGGTAGCGAGTATATATACTTATTTAGTATATATTTGGATTATGTTGTACTTCAAATACTTCCATAATAAATTCAGTGCATTTACCATACAATTTTAAACTCAAATACACACTAATAGAGTCGCTTCTATCTACTGTCTTAAAACCATTTGAAATGCTGTCCAAACTGTCCGTCCGTATGTATCACAAGATAAGGTACATCTGCAGAACGTCGGCCCGGCAGCTTTGTGTGCTTTGCACTGCATAATTTATTTGATATCTACCATTATACAGGACATGACTCTACCCAGTGTTGTTTGACCTAACGTCAAATGTAATGAAACCTTTTTAACTGGATTACGACACGAGCATTGATTGAAGACTCTATAGATAAGCTGAGCTTTGTAAAAACTGCATTTCAAAAGCTCTAGAATATCGAATGTCAAGTCTCCTAATGCAAGCTATATATAGTGATATGTGTAAATGTTAAATTTTACTTTATTAACCGCGACGAGAAAGCGATGTTTTATAAGTTTAACCTGCGTATCTGTATATTTCTATGTAGATATCGGTGTCATCTTAATTCCCAAATGAATTTACCTTATGATTTATTTCTTTTTATTACTTAATATAATATATTGTGAAAGATTTGTGAGCATGTTTGGGTTGTCGGTCAAAGGAAATACAAATATGCTATGTTAAATATATATAAGTAATCTTAATCCCTGAAAATACACGGCTAATCCTTTTTTCTAGGAAAAGAATTTGATGTACAAGAAGCTGCCAACAACAAATAGACTAATAAGATTATTCAATCTCTGTTTACTTTAGGAGTACACAAAAACAAAAAAAAATGAATTTACGACTTAAAAAATAACGTCAATTTTAGCAACCTCTTCCTTTTTTGCACACATTCACGTTTTATATCCACGAGGTGGTAAATAGAGATCAACTTTACCACTTTTCGACGTGTGTCTTTCGGTCCATAATATAATAAGGGGAAGCATAGCGCCATATCAGGCAATTTTAGACACCGAGTCTATTCCAAGCAAATCTAATATTATTCCTTTTTTAAATCGGTTAAAAGCTGCCAGACGATCAAGAGACAAGATAGCGCTCTACTTAATTCAAATAGTAATGAAGTCAAATCGCTAAGGAAGTACAAAACATTTCGACTACGACGCAGGAACACATATAGAGCTGATACAACTAACTGCTTTGTAACACGCGGGTCATTCGTACTAATAGAGTGTTTGTAGAGTTGGTTTGTTCTTTACGTAAGATCGAAGGGGTATTTGGTTTATGGGTTGAAAATATTAAAATTAAGCAAGTGTTGGTTCAAAAAAATGATTGGTCGCTGTATTCTAGGAAGATAATTTACGTGGTCTAGTACCCAAGTAACAAATAATATGAAAATAAATATACCAATTATTACAAACACATAATTTTCGACACCTAAAAGCAGAAACGGAGAGATTTTGTGCTTAGCGACTGATACGGAGACGTCTTGATTATAATAATAATATGTTCATTGTAATTATATTATAATATGAATTCATCATATTTTCAATCAGATTCCCTGGAGACATTTTTTTAAAGTAAAACTCTATATCAAAATGAAAAGAAAACGTGAGTTAATTTTAAAAATGAATTCAAAGAGCTCTTTAAGCACGTTAAAATGGAAAAAAAATAATTATCGTCCAACGACCTAAGGGTAAAGAATTAGGGTTTACGCAGACTATCCAAGATTAGTGCAAAATTGAATTATTTTAAGAACAACAAATAAAAAAAGGAATAATTTATTCTTATGTAAAGTAGTATGAAAAGTCGTACTCGTAGAAGTAATAGGAATGCATTTTCATTGAAATAGGTTTTTTTTTCCACTGGAAAATTAGATAGAAATATTTATTTCGTACAGAAATAAAATCTACATTGAAAGTAGATAGTTTAAATGAGAACGTAAAGAGTAATATGCTTACTTGATAGTAAGTAGAATCACTAACCGTAATAGAAGTAATTAATAAAACTTCGGACTATAAAGTATATGTACTGCGCTAACCAGCCTGGAGACGGCCTTTTTGGTTATAAAGGACATTATAAATTAATTAATAGGTAGAGTTGTTATTAAATATATTATATTTATTAAATTCTGTATGAGTGGTTCACTATTACATTCAATTGTAAAAAATAAAATAAAATGCGTGTTCGAACCGTCAAACAAAAGAAACGTATGCGGCATCTCTTAACTCCAATATTATTTTAGTCGGCTAATTTCATTTGGGATTGATATTCCTTCACTTAAATTTCAATTTGACGTTAGTTTTATGACATCATAATAGTTTAAATTGAAAAATTACGAACGAAAGCTTTTGAAATTGGTTTTAATTTTCTTTTGAAGTACAAAATTATTTTAGAGACCTTTTAAAATCAAAAAGAAAAGGTTATTTTATAATTTGTTTATCTTACATGGACGTTTTGATTACTAAGCATAATAAATCCACCGTTTTGCACCACGTGAATGATGTATTTGGTATAGTAAAATAATTTATTAACTCCATATATTTTATTTTTTATCCTAATATTAGATATAAAGTTTTTATACCCCTTTTGTGACCCCATCAACAACATAAAACTATTTTAACTTAATATTGTGGAATGTTCTTATCTGCCCCTGACAATAATATTTTTACTTTTTGTTTCAGGTATGAAAACCTTTCATCTCCAACGGTTCGTATAAAAACAAGAGAAATGGCCAAAAATAGATTGAGTGGTAAAAAGCTACGTCAAATGACAAATTGAGTACACTTCAAAGAAATAAGATTTGATAAAATCGTGATATGCGCCTAGACGAAAACTGCGAGCAAAGTTGCTTCTAGGTTTATTTGCTAAGATTCTTGAAACGGCTCTACAGATTGAGGGATAGAGCCATTGTTACGCTGAAGGAGTGATTATATTCCTCTCTCGAGAATTGTTTCTTTTCTTCGGACAAAAACTATCTGCTTTAGTGTCAGTTTGTTCAAAATCTCGTGTCAGAATGTCCAATCCACTCAATTTTATTAAATGATTGCTTATCGAGTACCATTGGGAGAGATGGCGTACAATATTTTAGATTATAAATTGGATAATTCACTCGATTCAAATAGACATCATGCCAATTGGGGGTTCAAATAAGTAATTTTATGATTGACGGTGATGCGTGTTCAACTTTGTTATTATTATAACTTTTAATTTAGTTTATTGGGATTGATGGTTTGTAGTGTGGTTCAAATATTAAAGACTAGCGACATACCGAGATAGTCGCTAGGACGATGCCGGCCTTTGACTCCGGAGATTTTTATATAGTAACTGACGGATTTTCCATTTATACTGTCACTCCAGGTACATATTACACCCTCCAGTTTCCAGGTGTTTCAAAATTGCCAACCGTTTCGCCAGTATTTTTAAATAAAATCCAAATAAAGCTGGAACTGCAAAATCTACCTAAAGCGCCGTATATTGTTTTATTTTTTTCATATGTACGGAATTTTGCACTGTAATAGAATCTAGCGCGCCGAATTCAATGTTCTATATGGCGCCAATGAGAATGGTATAACAATTTTGTTGAATTCAACTAAAGCTTTTGTGTTTCGTAAAAATATTCGATATTATTCTATTGAATGAGCTTTGTAAGTTTAGAGGTTTTAGTGTAATTGGTCGTAAACAGCGAAAATATCTCAATTTTCGATTAAAAAACAATAAGTATTGTATTTGTCAAATGAAACTACCATTTTTAACAATGCTCGGTTATAACCAAACAGATCTTTGATAAAAAATTACCCATGAGTAGAAATGCAGTACTCTACAGAGATTCATTTGTAATTCAAAATTGTAGTTTGTCTACTTAGTCAATGGCAGTGTACACGGGGTTTGAAAGGGATGAGATATCAGTATGGAGTTTACTTGCTTTTTGTTTACAAATTGCCTGGAACTAGATTCTTAAAAAAAAAATGACACTAGCAAGGCTGGTTATAAGTAAACCAAATCATTTCTACATGCTTAAATTATGATTTATTATGTTAACGCGTATATTACACATTAAGATAAAGATATTTTACGGATTTTATCTAATCAATTTTATATAATTCTAAAATGTAGGTAGATATTGTAACTGACTTTTCGGATGACCAAACACCCCAGTCCTCCCCGTGACCATGAAGACTGCAAAGTCTTCGAAACGTCGGAAGAAAATTATAACATAAAACTGCAACAAAATCCGTACAATAGTTTTATTTCAATATTTTAAATTAAATGTGTGAACCCACATCAGAGTGGGATAAATGAGGCAAAAAAGGTGATGTAAGATGTTTATTATTTAGGTTGTAAGACGTTTATTGAAAGTCGTGTAGCCATACCATCATATATGACACCTCACTTAAAAAAGCATCTCTATCTAGCCTCTACATAACTAATCTTAAAAATTACATCTTTGTACGCCAAAATATCTCCGAAACTGGGTCACATGCCCACTCTAGCCTTTAAAAAAGCGTTGCATAATGTCCAGCACTCGACATTTCGTCGACTCTACATATATTTTTAAACATAACGATACTGGGGAGCAATTCTCGCGAAGTTGATTTTTATATCAAATTATATTTTTTATTTCACACGTGGGGGGCCAAGGCCTCACTGCAGTTAATGGTGATTGGAATGGGATCCAATAGTATATCGACTGATGAGAGATGGTTATCCCTTGAGTCGACACAATTATGCCCGGCAGTCGACACAAGAAGGCCGGACTGTTGAAACCAGATATACACAAGTTGATCCCGGAATGCGACGCACTTACGTGCGCCACTATGGCCGGTTTTAACACCTTGTGTACGGCGATCCCTATCCAGGCGGATATAAAATATATCCTACCACCAGCAACTCTTGAGAGTCGACAAAATTATGCTTTTTGGAACCGGATACGCACAAGCTGATCCCGGAACGCGACACACTTACGTGGGCCACTATGGCGGGTTTTAACACCTTGTATACAGTGGCCGCTATCCAGGCGGATATAAAATATATCCTACCACCAGCAAATATAATGGAAATATGTTTCATACATGAATTATTAAGGCAAAAGAATGTTGTTATTGTTCATATAATTACAGACCGGAAAAAAAAATGCCTTGGTGGCGTAGTTGCATTACGTGCGCGGTACGACCACCGCTCTGAGGTTTCGGGTTCAAATTTAAGGCCGGGCAAAGTGGTATTAGAGTTTCTGTGCAGTATCAATTTAAAGTCGTGAATTAATACGATCTATGGTGATAGGTTTGCTTCCTATCATATCATGGGACGGGATACCCATGTCGAAAAGTGGGTGTACTAGTTACACCTTTGCTTACCCCTTCGGAGGCAAAAGATGCGGATATATGTAACAAAAGCCTCATACGATATATTAATATAAGGTATCAGTTAATAAAAATGCCTGCCGTTTCATTCGTCATAATACTGATGACATAAATATCTAAGTTGTGAGAATTGTCTCTGATGAAATATGTAAGGATGCTAATTTATGTGTACTAGTGTCTCTGAAAACAGTTTTTTTAACTGATTTTTACTGGAGCCTTATATATCAGACATGTCTAACACATCAAGCTAAATTAAGCATTAAGCCGTCTCTCACCTTAATAAATAAAATTAGCTGTCTGTAATTTATAAATTTTTAAGAAGATATAATTTCAGATAGCTTTATATTATGTATATTAATAAATTAAATAATTAATATAATAAATTCATAAATGAATTAATATACATTTTACTGAAACTAAAAAAAATATTTTTGAAAGGATTGTATTTATGTCTAGATTAATCACCGAAATGGTTAAACTAATTTCACGAGCCTCTCATGCGGAGATAGAGGACTTTTCAGAAAATGACTTAATATTTTACTTTAAAAAAAAAAACAATGCGTGGATAACCTTATGGTTATTTTTATTTAAATTGGTAGCTTTTGCTTATACAAGAGCTACCAAATTTAAATACAAGCAATTAAAAAAGAATGTAACTATATAAAGAAAATGCTGTAATCCTATTTTCTCATTTAAACAAAATGTGGAATTCTCAGAAAAGGCAACGTAATATGGTATCGGAGTTACGTTAAGTGGATTCGGAGGATTTGTTTCGATACGAAAATTCTTATTACTATTTCAATATCACTTAGTTTACGTTTTTTTCAACCATGGCAATGACCCTACTTATGATAGGGTTTGGAGTGTCGACTGACGAGAGACTGTCCTCGCCAGTTGATATAATTATGCCGGCCTGAAAGCAGGTATATACAACTTGATTCATGACATTTATGTGAGCCTCTGTTGTGGGTATAACACGTTTTATATGTTGGTCGCTATCCGAACGGCAATAGCTGTTTAGATTCTTTTTACTTGGCTAGCCTAATCGTCTTTGATTTATCATAAATAGTGAAAAAGGAATAAAACACAACACTGCGTAACATAGCACTGCACTAAGACATACGATGTTATGTCTTATTGCGTAGTAATTCGCTACAATATTCTACAAACACACAAATACTTACACACGTTGCTTGGTGGCAGAAATAGTCCTCGTTAAACAGCTTCTATTTTTTTAAATATTTTAATTAATTATCACGAATAAAGCTTTTATATATTTAACTAGCTTTTGTTCAAAGTTTTTTTCGCATGAAAGAGTTTTTCTGGGATAAAAGTCCTGTGTTATATTTTCTTGGGATAATAAGTAGCCTATGTCCTTCCCAGGGTCTCAGACTATCTCCATACCAAATTTCATAAAATTCTATTCTGTAATTTTTTAGTTTACGCATACAGACGCGGGGAGCTTTGTTTTATAATATGGAAGGATAAATAATATCACTGCTTATTAAATGCTTATATAACAAATTACATTAATAACATGCAACACACTACCAATTTATGGAATCCAAAACCTATGACAAGATTATTAATGTCAAATTTCAAACACTTTGTTATAAACTTGATTCAGATTTAAATAAACATGAATTAATCATACAATACCACTCACACTCAACGCCTAATTTAATATTAAATCTAAGCAACTCGTGACAGCTAATTAAGTGAATTTTGTCGCCTCCAGGCCCTTAGATTAAGGGTCCTTAATGTCTAGCTGAGAGGGGCAAATTAAAGGTTTCGAGGTTTAGTATTTAGAGGGAAGCGGTGTTATATTAGGAATGGAAGATTGTTTTAAGTAGTGTAGTTGTACTGCGCAGTACGGCAGCGCTGTGAGGTCCTGGGTTGGAATCCCGGATCGGGCAATATGATATTTGGGTGTTTCTGCTCAATATCCTACCGAAGTCTGGAATTGGTGCCTGATACGGCACTGCCCCTATCACATCATAGGACGGAACACACTTGGCGAAAAGTGGGTGCCCTGATTTCGCCCCTGGATACCCCTTCGGTGATAAATGCGTGATGTGTGTGTGGAAGGTATTTAAGTTACGGTAGGTTGGTAGTCAACATAGTTTTAAGCCCATTATCGGTCTTTCAGAAGAAGTATTTTATAGAAATAGCATCACGCCTTTGTTCCTTTTTAGGGGTAGGCAAATGTGACCCCAATTCACCTGCTACGTTAGGTCCGACGTTATAAGAATATCGCAATTTACTAGACCAAATTCCAAATGCAAAACAATAATGTAAATAAGCTGAAACTGTGAAGCAATATTCACTATATTTATGACGCTATTAATAAATCATTTAATATTTCATATCTATTGTACCGACTTGTCCCTGAAGAGGTAAACTGAAGCGTAACTAATGCAGCCACTTTTCACCATGTGTTTTGTCGTTGATGTGATAAATTTACTGTTATCAATGAATTTAACTTCAAACGGATAATCAACAAACATTTAATTTTAAACAAAGTCTCTCATCTCGCCTCTGAAGGGTCATGGTAGCTGTCACCGGCAGGATGGTAAAAATACGCGATTCGATCGTCATTGTACGACGGTTTGTTTGAAGTGTTGTGGGAATGAGAGCTATTTTGCTTTAATTTACAATGAGTTTGAATGATGAAACGTGTGAGCTTTTTAATATTGGTACGGCAAAATGATCCCAATGCACCTGATAATAAATTTGTTTGATATTCAGTGATATGACAGACTCTAGTCTGTGTACAGTGATGTGTAATGTTGACCAGCAAGAAACTGCGTACCAGTTGCTAGAATTATGTCGGGCTGGCAGGTAATGCGAGGTGATTTAGGACTTGCATAACATGCTGTTACTTTAGAGCAGCATATTACCCGTCCTTTTCTATTTTACAGTCCATGTCTTGGAGCAAAATAATTAAAGTACTTAAGATGCCGTTTAGCTATTTATCAAAGAGTTAATCTTATAACTGGTTCAATACTCTATAGTTAGTACAAAACATTCAAACTTCGCCTCATTAGACACGTTATTTCGAAACCGCCAACCCGTATCTTTTCATAACCTGATGCGGCAATATGCCAAGTAACTCATAATCCTTTTCGTCTTAATCTCAACTTCCATGTGAGATCGCTTCATAACCCTGAGGAGAGGAAGGTGGAAGGGGAGGGGGTTATACGGGATTAAAACTGCATAATCCGCGCTCGGTTTAACGGATTACATTTCGACTACACGCGAGCATCGACTTGTCGCGAGCATCTAGATGTGGCTTCTTTTGTACTAGAATAGATTTGGGTCGAGGCATCGCTCGTGGGTAGTTTTTCTGGGATAAAAGGCCCACTATATATTTCCTCACGCTAAAAAGAATCTCAGGCAACAAAGTATCCTATGTCCTTTCGGAGGTCTTGAACTATTTCCATAACAAATTTAATCGATATCCGTTTGGTAGTTTCGTGGAATCGGCAGGGAATTTTGTTTTATAATATGTAAGGATAGTAAATACTAGGTTTTTTTGGGGTTTGCCAGGGTTTAGATGAGAAGGTTGGAGTTAAAAAAATGGACCTTAGAAGCCATATTTATATACTACGTTATAATTAGGTAAGGCAGGACGACGGAGTTAAATGAGTAGATTAACTGATGGTAAAATACATTGAGATCTTATCCAATATGGCTTCTTATTAAACGATAAAATTCCTCTATATAAAATTATACATAATGATAAAATGTGTTTCCATCAGTCACAAGAACCAAAACCATTAACTGCTATTTAATTGTGATAAATCTCTCAAACTTTCCCAAACTTCTGTTTACATTAAACGTTTGCTATTAGAACAATTAAAATCGGCGACCGCAATCAGCCCGGAGCGAGCCGCGCCGACCGCAACCGGCCTCTTCACAACGCTCTAACCTCGAGCACCAGCCTGCTCCCCTTCGCTATAGATTTATTAAATTTCAGACACTTACTCCCGGCTTTGTTGCCGCAACTCGCTCGGTTTATGTTCTGGTAATAAACTAACTTTTCAGCATAAAACATGCTTTATACAACAAGCTTCGAGTCAAACATAAAAGAGTACGCAACTCAAACTAAGCCGTCTACACGCCCGCGAGCGCCCGTCTGTGCCACTTTACATAACTCTACAGACACTTGACGTTCGTCTACCACGTGACGATGCGACTCGCGCCCGACTACTAGCACGGGGCTGTACACGTCAGTGATACAGAGCGACACAGAGCGCTCGTCTACTGCACCACACGCGACAGCACGCGCTGTACGCGCCGGTGACACAGCGCGACACAGAGCGCTCGTCTACTGCACCACACGTGACAGCACGCGCTGTACGCGCCGGTGACACAGCGCGACACAGAGCGCTCGTCTACTGCGCCACACGCGACAGCACGCGGCTGTACGCGCCGGTGACACAGCGCGACATAGAGCGCTCGTCTACTGCACCACACGCGACAGCACGCGCTGTACGCGCCGGTGACACAGCGCGACACAGAGCGCTCGTCTACTGCACCACACGCGACAGCACGCGGCTGTACGCGCTGGTGACATAGCGCGACACAGAGCGCTCGTCTACTGCACCACACGCGACAGCACGCGGCTGTACGCGCCGGTGACACAGCGCGACATAGAGCGCTCGTCTACTGCACCACACGCGAGAGCACGCGCTGTACGCGCCAGTGACACAAAGCGTATGCCAGCCTGGTGACAAAGCCCGCGCACCGCAGATTTAATCTACCAACAAGAGTTTAAATCGTCGCAGTCCAATAAAGCTCTGTTGCAGGCCAGTAATGGGCCGTTGGGCCATTTTCGCGGAAATTGCCTCTATCTCGACTAGTCCACTTACATACATTACCACGCGATCGATACGGGTCAACAGTTGACCCACTGCAGCTTGCATACGTAATCGCTAGCTTGCTTTATTTTACTTAAAATATGGAGAGATCATATACGTCGTTTGCTGACCGAGTTAGAGTTCGTGATGCACCCGAGGAGGTGAATAAAAATGAGCTTCGCGAAGAATTTTAGGAGCGAAAATCAGTCTTGTGGTTGTTTATTTTCTTGAGGTTGGAGTGTTGACTTGTAGAGACGATGACGTCACTGACACGCTATCCATGTAAAAAAACTTTGTTGCCGACCACAGTTTGTTCTTACGTAATTTTCAAATAATTTTTACTTTTGCCTTATAATTGTCGATTTATGATGGGTCTGCTACAAATAACATAGCTCTTGACTAGAGCTTTGAACAGTTTATATCCAATTAGAACACACTTTTATAGATGTGTAGCAAATTTCGTTTCCAATATTAAACAGCTCATGGTTCAAAATAAGACGATATTAAGTATTTGTAATTCCACTTCCCGGTACTATGAAAATGGACGTTTATTTTCGTTATTTCACAAATTGTTACTTCAGAGAATTCATTAATTATATCCTGAAATGTAAAAGTGAATCCCAAATGATGGCGCTACATTATTAATTTAATAACTTTTGCTCGCGGCTTCGTCTACGTTGATTTCGGCTTGGGGAAATAATAAAAAAATAATCTATGTCTTTAATAGGTAGTCAAGGTCAAGGTTAGTCCTTGAAAAAAAAAATTGGACCAGTTGTTGCCGCGAAACCGCAACAGACAACTAAACTTATTTTTACAATTAGAGTATTCGATTTTCCTTAATCCAGCATGAAGTTAGGTCTTGACATTGGCACTTTTAGTATGAAAGAAAGCTCGCACGTTAAAGCTGTAACGATCTAGCCAATAAGAATATAGGCATTCGTCACCTCGATAAATATTAGGTATTGTTTGGGTATATAAAATTTGCAACTTAGAAGACAGCGGGCAACTGTCGCTCGCAAACTGCCTAATTGATTAGTAAGTAAAATTCTACCTAATAACTTAATATAGTTACTTGAATGTAGACTACACCTATCGGTTCTCAACAATGTTTTACGATAATATCTTCTGCATACAAAGATTCTAATTTAGTTTTATACTATCACAAATTTATTCCATTTTCAACTTTATTATCATGACATAACTTAAAACAAATAATAAAAACTTTTAAGTTATGCATTTTCAGACACATAAAATAGTCAGTAATTATATCGACTGATTTTATGAAACGCTTTAATGTTTTTTGAATAATGATAATATTTTGTCTAAAGTAAAACAACAAAGAAATTAAAAACGTAACACTAAAACTCACGATCTTTTTTATCAAATAATAAATGACAAAAAAGAATTCATAAAAGAAACAAACGTTATACAAATAAAATTATATTAAAATTAATAATATTTTTGTGTGTGAAACGTCACGCCACGTTAAACTGATTAACGTAATATTTTCATTTGAACACGCACGACGTGACGCCGGAATCAATTAACACTTTTTATGTAGCGACGTGTTCGGCTACAGCGTGCCACACGAACCTGATCTATGCTTATTGCTTTGGATTTTCACGTTGTCACTTTATATAGCAAACATTGTGAACAGGAAATATTAAGTGTTCTATTAAAACTGTAAGTAGAAGCGTATTGAACTATATGTTTGTTTATGACTTATTATCGTAAATAAAAAGTTGCTACCTTAGCCTGAAATGACTTAATTATATTGATACCCGTTTTTTATATGCTTATTTGAATTTGACTATGAAACGACTTCTAAATCAGGCATCGCTCCTCTATGCCTGTTTTAGAGACAGACCTACATTACATGATAAGTAATAACTTCACCGATATTTAAATGCGCAAGATGAACCTATGCTTACAGCTCGTGTTTAAAGGCTTGAGTAATTCTTTATGTAAAAAAAATATATATTTTACAAAGCATCTCACTATCATTATTACAATCACGTAAACTCTACACACATTCTTATCAAAAGAAATATATTTAAAAAATTTACAGACAAAGTTTGCCACGCTTGGCATGTCACGCGCGTGACGCGGTCGCCGCGCGGATTTCATTGTGGCACGTACGCGGGACATTGTTGAATGTGTTATGACGTGACAATTGTATTATACCGTGCTGTATTGCATTGATGTGTGAGTTTTTCATTATTTTTTATACCTCTGGGCTTTTACACCTAACTCGAGTGACGTGCAGTAAAAGAATTGTATGGTCAACGAGATTGCTGTCAAAATATGAACTTGTATGTAAATGTGAGCGGTTGTCAACATCAAAGGTTTTACACTACTGATAAAATACTTTATAAGATACGCCGAACTTATTACCACTTACTGACCAAAACCAATAATACTATGATATTTAAAAAGTAAAGCCGTTTTATAATTCATCGTCGTGGGGTATAAGCCGATTTTTTAAATTCATAACTACGGCATCACTTAACCGCTGAAGCTTAACCACATACGCTAAAATCATTATTTGCCAACAATTAAACCGCAAAACCCTTTAAACCCAAAATAAATGAATGCAATAACCAAACATTCAATTTACATGTAAAATAAGCCAATATGCAGCGCTCTTGATTCAGGCGAATCGTTCAGTGCTTACTGACACTCGAAACCGTTAACTATCAGTCCGAACTGTCAGTCACCAGCACTGTTGAGCTTTTAACATTAATTGAGCTTGCGACGCGACGTGCTCAATTGGAGGGAGTTTTTTTTAGAACTTAACGCAGTTGACGTCACAGTTTACAGGAAACGGCCTATTGTGACTGCTTGATTGAACTGTCAAATTAAATCTAGACTCTGTAGGATAGTTGAGTTTTATGAATAACTCAGTATTTCATTTTTGTTAATTTGTTATTGATGATTTTGAGATATTTTTTTTTATTGAGTAAAAATTATTTTTTTCTTTATGCATCCCACAGGGTACAAAAAATATTTATTTATTTATTTGGAAAGACAGCCGTTGTTCTAAATAATATAATCATCCCATTTCAATGGTAATGTAACGTTAAATTGTAAGGTTGTGGATTGTGCACGGCAAATCGTCCCCTCTGCACGTGATGGTAAGTGGAGTGAGGTCCAATAGAATGCCGACTGACGAGAGATGATTGCTTCTCAACAGTCGACACAATTATGCCGGCCCGTTGAAACCGGATATACACAGGCTGATCACGGAATGCGACACCTACGTGGGCCACTATGGCGAGTTTTTAAACATTGTGCACGGTGGTCACTATCCGGGCGGATATAAAATATATCCAACACCAGCAAGCCTGACATCAAAATAATATTATATAAGAATAGAGGATGCAAATCGAGACGTAGAAAAATAAATAACTGTAATAAGGGCTAATTTCGCAAGGTTCAAGTTTTTATCCACCAGTCAACGTATAAGACTATTAAAGCCAAATGCACTCTTTGTTACCATTAATTTGTGAGTGTAACTTATTTCACATGTATTTAATATGGTACCTTACCAAACTTATAGTGTGATATAGTGCCTGTATTACAATAATGTTAATTGTAGACAACAAACATTATATTATATAAGTATTAAAATCTTAAGGTTCATGAGGGTAGATTGTCCATTGTTGTTCAATTACCCCGGTTTTAAGATATGTCTGTCAATCTGTGAATAAATGGTAAACGTAACGGATGTATTTTATTTATCTTAAATCGTAATACATACTTAATAGCTTGCTTGATGCTATGACCAAATTAGACGAGACCAGAAGCATCCACGATTCTATAAAAACTAATAAAACAAACAACCATAAAGTTTTCGCTAAAACAGTTTACCGCGATCTGTCAACGCGGTACAAAACTAGTTCTACCACTACAGGAAATGTCAAACTATACCGAATTGTCGTGACAGTTTTGCCGATGATGTCCTTATGTTTAGAAGTCTGATTTATTTAGTCTGTGAGCGTTTAGACTGAAATTAGAGGACTTTATAGGATTTTTAATTTCAACCAGTTTTAATGTTCAAAGTAGGGGAAGTATGTAAGTATTTAATATGATTTTAAATAGATGGTGCTGACATTGTATAGGTGACGGTATGGATCGCTGTTATATTGTGAATTTTAATTTTTGTAGTGGGAATGGTTTTATACGCTGACGAAGCCGTTTGCAACACTTAGTATCAGTCCTGTATTATACACTGTCCCTCTACTGCGCACGGGCCTCCTCTACTACTAAAGGGATTAGTGAGGCCTAGTGCGAATTGGTAGACTTCACACATCCTCAAAATTCCTATAGAGAGCTTCTCAGGTATGCAGGTATCCTCACGATGTTTTCCTTCACCGTTAAAACAAGCGATAATTCACAAAGAATTCACACATCATTTTTAGAAAAGTCATAGCCCTTGGGTTTTGGACCTGCGGACATTCGTCTCGGCAATCTGTTCCACGCCCAACTAGGCTATCGCCGCTAATAGTGCAAAACTTAGTAGGAATTAAAACGAGAACATTTTTTTGGGACTCGAAAATTCACTCATTATACGAAACACAAGATCTCGCTTTGCTTAGATTCTCTCTGATACAGTACTTCTCCAGTTAGTCTATTTATTTTATAGAGAAGCTTTTATATGTTATTGTAATATCATTTTTGTTAATAAACATTTCGGTTTATCGGTTTTAATGAGATCTATTCAACGCAAATCCCGCAAGGAATTGATTAATATTTTGTTTGCAATTAACGATCTGAAGTAAACAACTTTAATCACGATCATGTTAGTCTCGACACTAATGCAGTATTATCTGTTTAATGCTGTATTAATCAAAGTAAAATTATGTTTGAGTAAACGCCAAATGTCGAATATAATGTGACCAAATATAAAAGTCATGCTCTGAAATAAATAGTAAAAAAACAGTGCTTTCAGATTGAACTGCCTTATACGTTATTAATGGAAAATATTTACTTGAACATTGTAAAACAGGCCCTAAGCTAGGCCCTAGGCCCTAGCTTTTTTATTCGTGACCCCATTTCACCAGAAGTGAAGTTCAATTTAAATAAAATGTTGATTTGGGTTGATGACTCGCAAACTAGCACGCGTGATTATGACCAGGAAACTTTAGTATGGGATGACGTTAACCAAACAGAGCAATGATTCGTGAAATTCATTGAACTATTAAAACCAAAAACTATGATAACCGGCTCTTTAGGAAGTGATAAAAAAGTGCAACATTAAAACACAACCTCAATACAAGTTCATTTAACTCCACAGGCTATTAATATAGAAGACAGTCCCAATATATCAACCAGTCCCCGCCCCGCCCCGCACCGCGCCGCTCCGCACCCCGCGCCCAGCGACCCAGCGTATCATGCTCGGACATCATATGAGGCGCAATCTTCGTGAAAAATCACCCTCTCGGCGAAATCGTCGCTGGGAGTGCCGATTTGTCGACTTTTTTGTCGCGCCGTGTCGTGTCGCCGGGCGAGGGAGAGAACCGAGTGCCGCCATAAATTATACCAAATGGGTGCCAGGGTGTGGGAAATTTGCTATTTGAAATGTTTGAAGAGCTGTAGTGGATAGGGAACCACTTCATGCAGGAATGGCTGGGGAATTTGTAGTTCCGAGTGGGTGATTCGGGACTGTAATGTATGTACGGTCGAACGGAACGCTAACTGAACACAGCAGACTGTGAGCGCTTTAATGAGCGAGTGCGGTGACCGAACGCGTCACGCGAATAGTATGAGAGAGAGAGAGACCAGAGATATGATAGGCTAGGAGCGAGTGTGTAACCACGTTCAGGGAGCGTGGTGTGACGCGCGGGCTGGTGGAGCGATGAGCTGATGGCAGTGTATGAGAGCTCAGGAGCGAGTGTGAGATCACCTAGGTACAGGAGCGCGGTCACGCCGCAGTGGAGCGACGTAATAAACGAGTGTTTGAACACTCATTACCGGGAATTATAAAGCTTTATACAAAGTGCTTAGTTTAAGGGTGTCTCACTTCACAAAGCAATCCCTTTCATGTAAACATCGTCACAGGTCGGCGATCAAACACAAATTCCCTTGGTTCAAGTTCAAGTGATACGAGTACTTAGCGTGAAAACTCACGTCAGGGATCGTGAGTTATGTTTTGCTACAGCCTGTATATTATGCAAATGAGTAAAGGGTTAAGTGCTAGTATGTTTAAGTTTCAAGTAGT